>NC_086015.1:184067500-184232500 GCF_028858775.2 Pan troglodytes
CAATGGAGAAGGCAGAAACCAGTTAAAGAGCTACTGCAAGCATAGAGAAGAGATGAGTAGAAACTGAAGGAATACAATGAGAGTGTAGATAAAGAGATAAAATTGAGATATTTAAAATGTCGAAGTAATGAGGCCTACTAGGTAGAGATGTGATAAGAAATGAGGAGAGATTCATAGGTAAATTTAAGTTTTTACTTAAAGAAAACCTTATGAACAATTGGGTACATAATGATGCCATTAGTTAACATAGAACATAGAGGAAGATCCCTTTATCTGTGGAGGGAGATAAGTTCTTTTTGGAAAAAATTGTATTTGAGGTGTCTTCAAAACTTGCAATGAAGATTTTAGAGAAGATTAAATTTTGGGAGTCTGTAGTGAATGTTCAGCATTTAAGACTGTCGGATATAAAAATGCTCTAGAAATAAATGCTCGGTGCCACAAAGTGAAACCAGCACTCAGGCAAAAGTTTTCTCAGCAAGGCAATTTACTTCTGCAGAAGGGTGCCACTCACATCAATCAAGATAGCAAGAGCACATGGAACAAAGGAGAGCAGGGGGTTTTTATCTCTGACGTGTAGTCCTTACCTCTGTGTCACTCCCCAATGGGCTGGGGTCAGACCACACAATCTGAACTGACCTAATTGGCTACTTTCAAATATCTTTCTAAATACGGAAGGGAAGGGGGATGTGAGGTACAGTGGTAAAGCATGTGAGACGTGCAGTTTTGGGCAAACAATGGGTGCAGGTAACCAAGGAAACAGATGTGAGTTATTGATTAGAGCTGACGAGAAGGGGGTAGGCTGTTTAGAGTAACTAGGGGCGAGGAGGCAGGTAGAACAAGAAAGTTAGGTTTGGGAACAAAGAACCAGGAAGTTAGCAGGCTAAACCTTTGAAGAGAAACTTTATTGTATCCTACAAGATCAGGAAGATGAGATTTTTTAGGGAAAGTTTATATGAGGAGAAACTATAAAAGAGTAAATGCAATTTATAGGAGGACTATTTTGAAAAAAAATAAAAAGAGGCTACATGGTGTAATTTACAGAGCACAGGAGACTATATTATTGTATTAATATAGACTATTGCATGTAAGAATATTAATAAAAGATGGAAGGCAACAGGCATGGTGGCTCATGCCTGTAATCCCAGCACTTTGGGAGGCTGAGGTGGGTGGATCACTTGAGGTCAAGAGTTCAAGACCAGCCTGCCCAACATGGAGAAACCCCACCTCTACTAAAAATACAAAAATTAGCAGAGTGTGGTGGCAGGTGCCTTGCAGTCCCAGCTACTCCAGAGGCTGAGGCAGGAGAATTGCTTGAACCCAGAAGGCAGAGGTTGCAGTGAGTGGAGAGTGTGCCACTGCACTCCAGCCTGGGTGACAGAGCAAGACTCAGTCTCAAAAAAAAAAAAAAAAAAAAGAAAAGAAAAGAAAAAAAAGATGGAAGGCAAAGTAACTGATTAATGTAGACTAGATATAAACTCCCCTGGAGCAAAGATGCAAAGATTTCTGTTTTGGCATGACATTATCTTGCCCAGTACTTCATTCATTATAAGTTCTAAGTAAATATAGATGAATACATGAGATATGAATGATAAAAATAAATAGACCAGGTGCAGTGGCTCACGCCCGTAATATCAGCATTTAGGGAGACAAAGGTGGGAGGATAGCTTGAGCCTAGGAGTTCGAGACTTGCCTGGGCAATATAGTGATACCCCCATTCTCCAGAAAAATTAAAAATAAAAAACCATGAATAGATATACCTAATCTATGTAACAACATGGAAAATGCTTAATAATACGTGTACAAAAAATAAAGCAGAATATAAGTTGATCCTCTGGTGTGTACTGGAGTTTGAAAAAAAAAAAAAGCTGATCAGCAGTATGATTATAATTTTGTAAAATTTATATGTGCAAATAGATAAGAAGTCAAGGCTTAAATGAAAATAATTTGTTAGGGTGATTAAAATACTGCTCCCCCAACTTTGGAAGGCTGAGGCAGGCAGATCACAAGGTCATGAGATCGAGACCATCCTGGCTAACATGGTGAAAACCCATCTCTACTAAAAATACAAAAAATTAGCTGGGCATTGTGGCAGGCGCCTGTAGTCCCAGCTACTTAGGAGGCTGAGGCAGGAGAATGGCGTGAATCCGGGAGGCGGAGCTTGCAGTGAGCCAAGATTGCGCCACTGCACTCCAGCCTGGGTGACAGTGCGAGACTCTATCTCAAAAAAAAATACTGCTTCCCCTCAACCCCAACCACTTATTTGGAATTCCATTCATAATGTAATTTAATAAGAAAGAGAACTGTTAAAACATATTTTAAAATTTTATTTATTTACTTTAGAGACAGGGTCTTGCTCTGTTGCCTGGGCTGAAGTACAGTGGCATGGTCATAGCTCACTGCAACCTTGAACTCCAGGTCTCAAGTGATCTTCCTGCCTCAGCCTCCTGAGTAGCTGGGATGACAAGCACATGCCACCACACCTGACTAATTTTTTAAGAAATTTTTTGTAGAGATGGTGTCTTGCCATGTTGCCCAAGTTGGTATTGAAATGTTTTTGACCAGAAGGCAGGATCACTGACCTCTACAGCAGGCTTGAGTCTATTGTGGTTACCTTAGGCTAGCCAATTCACCTCTTTGAGGTAGTGCCATTATGCCAAAACATGAAAAAGATGATTTCAGATATAACCAGGTGGAATGGAGACAGTAATAAAGGGGACAGTATTCTAGTAAGAATATGAAGGCTCCCAAGGAGCAAGATGACCGAAGCATAGAGTATAAGCGAGACATGGCAAGAGTTGAGCTCGGCCTAGAGACTCCTGGCAAACAACAAAGGGATTTATGTTTTATCCTGTCGTTTCAGCTATTTGGGTGGCTGAGATGGGAGAATCACTTGAGCCCAGGAGTTTGTATTTAGCCTAAGCAACAGAGTAAGACCCTTTCTAAAAAAAAAGAAAAAGGAAAAAAAATGTTATTCTAAGGAAAATGGGAATCCATTACAGGTAGAATAAAGCAAGCTGTGGCTCTTAGAAGACCAGAAGCTCATGTGAGGAAGCATAAGGTTTTATCAAAACTTAGAGTTTACTCGAGAGGCTGAGGTGGGAGGATGACTTGAGCCCAGGAGGTCTCGGCTGCAGTGAGCCTTGATTGAGCCACTGCACTCCAACCTGGCTGACAGAGACCCTATCTCAAATTGTTTTTTAAAAAAGCAAAAACAAAAACACTTAGAGACTATCACAGGATAGCTGTTCACCTGACTTCCCTGGTCAGGTAAACTTAGGAAAATTCTCAACTTCTTCGGGAATGAGGACTTGAAAATATATTATCACAAATTCATAATCTGGGGGCTGTGATCAGCCTCCTAAAAACTTGCTCACCTCCACATTACCCTGAATATTTTCCAGAATTTGCATGGAAAATTATGGGCCTCCTTATTTTAGAATTCCTTGCTTTCAGTTCTTTCTTAATGTTATTGTTATGAAACAATACTCGCTTTTTAAAATAAAATTTTTATTCTGGAATAATTTTAAATTTACAGAAAAGATTCAAGTGTAGTACAGAGTTCCCACATACATTCCAACTAGTTTCCCCTAATGTTGGCATCTTATATTACCATAGTACATTTGTCAAAACCAAAAAACTAATATTAGTATATTGCTATTAACTAAATTCCAGACTTTACTAAAATTTCACTAGTTTTTTTCCACTAATTTTTTTTACTAACACTTGGTGCCAGGATCCAATCCTGGATAGCAAATGGCATATATTGTCATGTCTCTTTCATCTCCTCTGGTCTGTGACAGTTTTCACTTGTTTTTCATGACACTTCATCTGTTTCAAGAAGTCAGTTATTTTGTAGAATGTCCCTCAGTCTGTTTTTGTCTGATAGTTTTCTTGTGATTAGACTGGAATTAAAGATTTTGGAGAAGACTACCACAGAGGGGAAGTGCCCTTCTCACCACATCCTATCACAGACGGGATGCCATCAACATGATTTGCCCCTGGTGATATTAGCTTTGATCACTTGGTTGAGAAATCTGTTCTTCAGATTTCTCCACTGCAATTGTTTCTTTTTTTTCTTTTTTTTTTTTTTTTTTTGAGACAGAGTCTTGCTCTGTCACCCAGGGTGGAGTGCAGTGGTGCAATCTTGGCTCACTGCGACCTCCACCTCCTGGAGTCAAATAAGTCTTGTGCCTCAGCCTCCCAAGTAACTGGGACTACAGGTGCCTGCCACCATGCCCAGCTAATTTTTTTGTGTGTTTTCAGTAGAGACAGGGTTTCACCATGTTGGCCAGGCTGGTCTTTAACTCCTGACCTCAAGTGATCCGCCTGCCTCAGCATCCCAAAGTGCTGGGATTACAGGCATAAGCCACTGCACCTGGCCCAATTGTTTCTTATACATACTTTATTCTTTCGACATCACTAAGTTCAACCCACACTCAAGGTGAGGAGGAGTAAAGAGGGGAAAGAGTGAATAAATTCCATCTTCAGGAGCGGGGGTTATCTGCATATATTATTTGGAATGCCTCAGTAAGAAAAATTTGTCCCTTTATTCCCATTTATATGTTTATTTACTCATTTATATCAGTCTAGATGCCTTGTTGTTCATTGTATGAGTATAACCCAATACTACTTTTGTTTTATTTAATTAATTAATTAATTTATTTATTTTTGAGATGGAGTTTTGCTCTTTTTACCCAGGCTGGAATGCAATGGTGTGATCTCGGCTCACTGCAACCTCCACCTCCCGGGTTCAAGCAATTCTCCTGCCTCAGCCTCCCAAGTAGCTGGGATTATAGGCACCCACCACCACATCTGGCTAATTTTTTGTATTTTTAGTAGAGATGGGGTTTCACTATGTTGGCCAGGCTGGTCTCGAACTCCTGACCTCAGGTGATCCACCTGCCTTGGCCTCCCAAAGTGCTGGGATTACAGGCATGAGCCACTGCACCCAGCCTTATTTTATTTTTGTCACAGAGTCTTGTTCTGTTGCCCAGGCTGGAGTGCAGGGGTGCAATCTCAGCTCACTGCAATTTACATCTCCTCTACTCAAGCGATCCTCCCACCTCAACCTCAACACCCGGCTAATTTTTGTATTTTTTGTAGAGATGGCATTTCACTACATTTCCCAGGCTGGTCTGGAATGTGCAGGCTCCAGTGATTCACCTGCCTCAGCCTCCCAAAGTGCTGGGATTACAGGTGTGAGCCACTGAGCCTGCTCTACTTTATTTTTTTGCTCAGATTACCCAGCTTTGGCCATTGAGAGCTCTTTCAGGTTGGGTCCTGTGGTCTTTGATGTACTCCCATCCTTTAATTTTCTGAGTACTTCCTTGCTTTCTATAAGCCTCTGTAAGCATCTGGAAGAAGCTAATGGCTCATTTAATAGTTTCTCTGGTCCAGCCCTAGAATAATTTATTTCTCCAAATATTCTTTTTCATTAACAATTTGTCCCAGCTAGGCACGGTGGCTCATGCCTGTAATCCCAATGAGACAGCCAGGTGGAAGAGGGTCCCTGGAGAAACTCCAACCAGCCTGCCCACTGAGGTGGAGCCTCGGGAAGTTCATGATGTTTGTAGCAGGGAGGAGCCTGGCTCCTCCTCTTCCTGTATGGAACCTGAGATTCAAGCTGCAGGTGGGAAGCACTCTAGCAGGGACTCTGTCCTAGCAAGAGTCCCTGTTTCCCCCCCTTTTCTTCCTTTTCACCCAATAAAACCCTGCTTTACTCACCCTTCAAACTGTCTGCAAGCCTAAATTTTTGTGGCCATGGGATGAACAAGGACCCCATCTTTAGCTGAATGAAGGAAAAGTCCTGCAACATTTTTTGGCACCCAATGTGGGGCCTCAAAAAGCAGTAAGTGAAATGGGGACTCAAAACCTCTCACTGTTGCTTCTAAGCCTTTTCATCCTTGGAGTTCTGAGGGTGGGAGAAACCATGTCCCCAGCCCCCCATCACTCCTGGGCCTTTTCATGGCTTTTTCCTTCCTTTTTCAGTACTGACCGGCGAGCAGCAGCTCCCCATGACTCTCCTCTCCTTGCTGGGGCTGGGATGCATGGCCCAAGGGTCCAGCACAGCCAGGTGGCTGGCATTTTCCGCCATGTGCCACTGGAGACTTCCCTTTCCCCAGCCAGGGGGCTCTACTCCATCGGACAGTAATTAAGCTTTTCTCCTGTTGGAGGAACCAGTTGTATAAGAATAAGAGGTTATTTCTCAGGCATGTTTAAACCTTTTTTTTTCCCTCTTCTCCACCCATCAGCAGTTAACCTTTAAATTTTTTTCCCCCATTTAAGAAGATGGTTTTATTAGGCCAGGACCCAACTCTCACTGTATTCTTTGCAAAGTTTTGGTTGTGAAATCAAGCCTCCATCTTATTTTATATCCTGAGGGCAAGGCTTGTAACTCCGGTGGCAAGGCTTTGTTTAGCAATCCTGACTTAGGGAATAAGTTTCTTTCTGGTTTGATATCTGCATGTTTTCCTAGCCCTGTTTCTTAAAGAGTGACACCCAATGACTGGGTTTTCTCCTGCCTCTCAGTGTGTATGTTGTGCATAATGTCTGCAAAAAGAGCGTTAATTAATTTGGCCTAAAGGAAGACAAGGGCTTGGATCAAATACTTTTTAAAGGGAAGATAAATGCTGTGGTACCTTTTAGTTCACATGACTTTAATCTTTGAGAAATAAAAACAGTCCTAAAGACTATTGGTAAAATGCAGGTCAGACGCAAGGTTTGCATCTGTTTTAAGGTTACAAACTGCCACTGCACTCCAGCCTGGGTGACTGAGCGAGATTCCATCTCAAAAAAATAAAATAACAAGATTTTCCTAAGGTGATAATCTGCTCTTTGGCAAAATTTGTAAAGGGTTATAAAAGACTTTTGCTTCTTTGAAATTTCTAAGTCATGATTTTGGCAAAATAAATAACTTATGGTAATTTGGAATTCTTTTTTTATTTCCTTTGAGACAGAGTTTTGCTCTGCCGCCCAGGCTGGAGTGCAGTGGTGCAATCTCGGCTCACTGCAACCTCTGCCTCCCTGGCTCAAGTGATTCTCCTGCCTCAGCCTCCTTTGTAGCTGAGACTACAGGCATGTGCCACCACACCCGGCTAATTTTTGTATTTTTAGTAGAGACAGTGTTTCACCATGTTGGCCAGGCAGGTCTCAAACTCCTGACCTCAGATGATCCACCCATCTTGGCCTCCCCAAGTGCTGGGATTACAGGTGTGAGCCACCATGCCCAGCCCAGAAATCTGGAATTATATTTCATAATATCAAGTGTTTTAAACCTCAAACATTTAACAGCCTTCCCAAAATCAAACTTCAGTTTCAAAATTGTCTTTCCTGGCACCTGCCTTTTCGAATACTTTAGAGGGCCCCTGAAATGTCCAGAAAAGAGAGGTAAACGGGATTATGTGACAAGTTTAGGTACATGGAATTGCCAAAATATGCTCAATCTTCTTTAGGTTGTATCTTGGTGAATGATGCTAATACATGTTCCAAATTGTATGGAATTTCTAAAATTCTAATGTCTGAATATATGCTATCAATCGTAATTAAGGTTTTTATGTTAAGTTATTGTAAACCATGGAGATAACCAAACTTCTTTGTCAATCATGTTTCTAACTGACTACCCTGGACATTTTGCTATTCACAGATAATTGTTGTCTTGTTTTAATCCTTTTCAAAGATGGTTTATAATGAGCTATATAACTTTTTTTTTTTTTTTTAGTAGAGACAGGGTTTCACCATGTTGGCCAGGCTGGTCTTGAACTCCCAACCTCAGGTAATTTGTCTGCCTCGGCCTCCCAAAGTGTTAGGATTACAGGCATGAGCCACCACGCCCGGCTGTGATGAGCTATAGAACTTTAACAGGTGCTCTCAAACACAGGCTTCTCATAACTTTAGAGATTGTAACATTGGAATAAAGGAAAATGTACAGGACTCATAAAGCTGAAATGCTCGTGAATATCAAGCAAAACAAGAGTTAACTAAATGGACAGAACTCAGCTGAAGCAACCTTTTTGAAATTTGCTTGGAATATTGCTGATCCTTGTTTTGTTTTTCAGAGTCAAGGAAACTTTTTTTTTTTTGAGATGGAGTTTTGCTCTTGTCAGCCAGGCTGGAGTGCAATGGCACTATCTCGGCTCACTGCAACCTCCGCTTCCTGGGTTCAAATGATTCTCCTGCCTCAGCCTCCTAAGTAGCTGGGATTACAGGTACTCACCACCATGCCTTGCTGATTTTTTGTATTTTTAGTAGAGACGAGGTTTCACCATGTTGGTCAGGCTGGTCTTGAACTCCTGACCTCAGGTGATCTGCCCACCTTGGCCTCCCAAAGTGCTGGGATTACAGGAGTGAACCACTGCACCCAGCCATTTTGAACTATTTAAGGCCTTTAATAATTGAGTAAAGTATGCTCCTATGAACAAAATTTGGAGTATGTTTGTTTTTCTCTACCTGGTTCCTCTAAAATTTGGAAACTATCTGTGAGCATTCATATGGCAATATAGTGCACTAAGAATCAGTGCACTAAGAATCCATTTTCTTTTGCAAAAGAACCCAATTGGAGAAACTGGTCATTTTACCACTGGAAGGACATGCTTTCCTTTAAGGAGTCAATCTCAACTTGCAGAGCCAATAAAAGCCCAGTGGGGAAACTGGCCTCATACCCTTGCCTACACAGTCCCTGTACAGGATTCCTGACCTGTGGTCAGTAAAGAATGTCACTTTCTAACAGGTCTAGAAGCTCCAAGTTTATCTTGAGACCTTAAGAGGAGAGAATCACCCAACTCACAGGTGTTTGAGGATACAAACCCATGGTTGGGCTCAGCTTTAAAATGTCTTATCTTAGATCCGTTGGGGAACAGAGTTCCATCAAAGCCAATCCAAAAGGCCTATGTAGAAGTAATTATTCTTGCTGCACTTTATGCAAATAATCAGGCCAAGTATAAGATTAAAATATATTGGGCCAGGCACGGTGGCTCACGCCTGTAACCCCAGTGCTTTGGGAGGCTGAGGCAGGCCGATCAGGAGGTCAGGAGTTCGAGACCAGCCTGGCCAGCATGGTGAAACCCCGTCTCTACTAAAAATACAAAAAAAAAAAAAAAAAACTAGTCAGGCATGGTGGCACACACCTGTAGTCCCCGCTACTTGGGAGGCTGAGGCAGGAGAATTGTTTGAACCTGGCAGGCGGAGGTTGCAGTGAGCTGAGATTGCGCCACTGCACTCCAGGCTGGGCGACAGAGCAAGACTCCATCTCAAAAAAAAAAAAAAATTATTAAAATCTATTTTGCAAACCACTCAGTCCTATCGTAATTTTTTTTATTTTTAACAAAAATGAGGACTGGAGAGAGAGAAATTATGTTCCCAAACTTATCATACATTTGTCACTAAATTCTAAACTCACTAGCTGTTTTTAAGTTTTTGCCTACATGTTAGACTAGCCCTGCTTGTTCCTGTGAACCAACCAGCAATCTCTAGCTCTAACTCAGAAAAGACAAGAGGGATGGTAATGTAGAAATCCAGATCAACATTCTGGTTCTGGGCAATTATCCTACAAATCCTGCCAGATTGTGATGGGGATAAACAGGATATCCATCACTTGGAGGTTTCCTTTTTGGGAAAGTAAAACCAAGGGAGCTAACAAAAGCCAGGAACCATGCACCCAAATCCTAAAAAGCATAACTATAGCTACCAGTTATCTGGGTGTGTCACAAGACATCCTTTTCTCTCCCTTGTTGGAGGAGGACTTCAATTCCACAGTTTCACCTTAGCATTCGGCTTATGATAAGGAGTCTATGCACCGCCCCCTCGTGACACATTTTTGTCCCAGACTCAACTTCAAGCTTCAAGTCAAAGCCGTGGGAAAGAAAACTGGATCTAAGGGATCCAGAGGCAGATGACAACGAGGTTAAAAGGCACAGCGCAGGTGAGCGTGGCTGATTCCTGCCGATTAAGCCAAGTCCAAGCTTCCTATTTCATGGATAAAGGCCATGTTAGTATCCATGATGTAAATTAGGTCTAGGCAACTCCAAGGCTACTGACAGCAGGGGAGATAGGGTATATGTGGATAAGAGCAGATGATTCTTGCCCCCTAGATGCCCCCTGCTTCATGGGTGGAAGTCGCTTTGACACCCATGGCGGCACCTGCCAAGGTCGCAGGGACTCGGGGATGCAAGGACGGAAGATGGAAATAAGATGCTCTTCCATCTCTCCCTCACATACCCTGGGTATCTGCTAGGAAGAGAAGGGAACCAGGGAAACCTGCTTCCCTCTCTCTAGATGGGTAGCCATTCATCTTCAGTCTGTACCCCATTCAAATGCATACTGAACCTCTGGGACTCCTTTAAAAATGCCTTCTTTTTCCTTTCTCCTCCTCTGTTCTCTCTTCACTAATAGGTAATTGTGTTTTCGTACTACACTCCCCTGAGATGCATCCTCCAACCTGAAAGAGTTAATTTGCCAAGCTTTAAACTGGTTGTCTTAGGATTGGACTTAGGGGAAGGGAACCCAGAAGCCCAACATGCCAGCAAAAGGGTAAATTTTTTTTTCCAGTTGGGCTTTTGGCCTCCCTCTCCCTGTGCAAACTGGTAAAAGGCCTAAGGATTTTTGAGCTGTCCTTACCCCTACCCTTGTTTCGTTTTGATACATGTTTTCTAATAACCTGGTTTGTCTGTTCTTGCCTTCAGGCCATCAAATTCCAAACAGTCATGCAACTGGAGCTTCTGACAATGGCCTCTTCTGCCAGGAACCCTTAAATAGGCCTCTGAGGGAGCTCTGACTGCTATTTCCCCCAAAACAGCACCCCCTGTCAGCAGGGAGCAGTTAAGATTGGTCTTCGTCCTTATCCTTAATCTAAGAGCAGTTAGATGTACCTTTTTTTTTTTTTTTGAGATGGAGTTTCGCTCTTGTTGCCCAGACTGGAGTGCAATTCATTGCATGATCTTAGCTCACTGCAACCTCCACCTCTCGGGTTCAAGTGATTCTCCTGCCTCAGCCACCTGAGTAGCTGGGATTACAGGCATGTGCCACCATGCCCGGCTAATTTTGTATTTTTAGTAGAGACAGGCTTTCTCCATGTTGGTCAGCCTGGTCTTGAACTCCTGACCTCAGGTGATCTGCCCGCCTCAGCCTCCCAAAGTGCTGGGATTACAGGCGTGAGTCACCGCACTCGGCCAGATGTACTTCTTTAGAGAGGGGAATGAGACAGCCAGGTGGGAGGGGGTCCTCAGAGAAACTCCAGCCAGTCTGCCCACTGACATGGAGACTTGGGAAGTTCACTTTGCAGCAGGGAGGAGACCGGCCCCTCCTCTTCCTGTGTGGAAAGTGGGATTCGAATAGCGTGTGGGAAGTGCTCTGACGGGGACTCTGACCTAGCGAGAGTCCCTGTTTCCCCCTTTTCTTCCTTTTCATCCAATAAAACCCTGCTTTACTCACCCTTCAAACCATCTGTGAGCCTAAATTTTTGCAGCTGTGGGACAGACAAGGACCCCATGTTTAGCTGAACTAAGGAAAAGTCCTACAACACCAGCACTTTGGGAGGCCAAGGCGGGCGGATCACCTGAGCTCAGGAGTTCAAGACTACCCTGGAAAACATGGCAAAACCCTGTCTCCACTAAAAATACAAAAATCAGCCAGGCGTGGTGGCACGGGCTTCTAATCCCGACTCTCAGGAGGCTGAGGCAGGAGAATCACTTGAACTTGGGAGGCGGAGGTTGCAGTGACTGCACTCTAGCCCAGGCAACTTAGCGAGACTCTGTCTCAAAAACAAACAAGAAACCCAGTTTATCAGATTTAGCCAGCGGGAACATCTCCAAACTGGCTGGTGGGTTCTTATAACACGGTCCATCAGTATTTGAGCTATACGTATATTGTGGCACGGCAGCATGTACTAGGTTCATCTCATACTCTCCTTCCCCTGACATGGAATCAGCCATTTCTCCTGGAAGCCCTGGTTCCTATTATTCGGGAACTGCGTTTAAAAACTAAAGTCTGAATGATGGGTATACGTCTGCTTCTTTAAAAATATAAAATGTTTTATCAAAGACATTTTTAATGAACTAAAAAGGTAAGACTTTAGAATTTCTAATGAACTAAAAAGATATGACTTCAGAATTTTATTCGTAGGCGTAAAATATGAGCTAGGATGCCATGGACTTCAAAAAGTACTTTTTTTGATTTTGGTGGTCTTGAAAGCATTGGAAACTAGGAGTTATTTTATTGTAAACATAGACTTGACCTTAGACTTTTATGAATATGATAACTTATTACTGTAGTGAAGACTTTGAAAAACATACACAAGGCCAGGTGCAGTGGCACACACCTGTAATCCCAGCACTTTGGGAGGCCAAGGCAGGCGGATCACGGGGTCAGGAGTTCAAGACCAGCTTAGCCAACATGGTGAAACCCCATCTCTACCAAAAATACAAAAAATTAGCTGGGCATGGTGGCAGGTGCCTATAATTCTAGCTACTTGGGAGACTGAGGCAGGAGAATCGCTTGAACCCGGGAGGTTGCAGTAAGCCAAGACTGCGCCACTGCACTCCAGCCTGGGCAACAGAAAGAGACTCCATCACAAAAAAACAAAAAAACAAAAAAAGAAAAACATACGCAATTAATCATTTTTAATCATCTTTATCCTTCTATAACTGTTCATTTTATTTTCTCTTTCCATAATTGTGCATTTTATTATTTTTAATCTTCCATAACTGTTACCTTAAGTGCATTTATTTATTTTTAAGTTTTTTTTCTTTAAATCAATGTTACTGCGCTCTTATTTAAAAGGAGGGGACCACCATTAGCTTCAAACAGCACTAGGCCAATGTTTCTCAAACATTTAAGTAAGCCTTTATTAGTGGAAAGTTCTCTGGTCTATTCATTAGTATTTTATTTCAACTTTTAAAATGTTGATAATATCCACTGAATTGATTTCATGATCCAATAATGAATCGGGATTAGCCGTCTCTATTAAAAATACAAAAAAATTAGCTGGGCGTGGTGGCATGCGCCTGTAGTCCCAGCTATTCAGGAGGCTGAGGCGGGAGATTGGCATGAGCCCAGGAGGTGGAGCTTGCAGTGAGCCGAGATTGCGCCACTGCACTCCAGCCTGGACGACAGAATGAGACTCGTTTAAAAAACAAACAAACAAACAAACAAAACACTAAGTAAGGCTGTGCGAGGTGGCTCACGCCTGTAATCCCAGCACTTTGGGAGGCCAAGGTGGGCGGATCATCTGAGGTCAGGAGTTCAAGACCAGCCTGGATAACATGGTGAAACCCCATTTCTACTAAAAATACAAAAAATTAGCCAGGCGTGGTGGCACACACCTGTAATCCCAGCTACTCGGGAGGCTGAGGCAGGAGAATCACTTGAACCCGGGAGGCAGAGATTGCAGTGAGCCAAGATCGCGCCATTGCACTCCAGCTTGGGCAACGAGAGTGAAACTCTGTCTCAAAAAAAAAAAAAAAATCACTAAGTATTTATAATGATTTCAGATAAATGAGTCTTGTACTTAAAATACTGAATCTAGCAGTAATAGACTTCTAGAGTTTAATAATAATAATTTAAGTGCTTATTACATGCCAGACACTGTGTAGTCAGCACCTTTACATATATTTCTTCACTTGATCTTATTAGCCCATTGAGGTAAACATTATTCTACATTTTAAAAAGAGAGAAGTAAAGCTCAGAGATGTTAACCAACTCACTAAAGACCATATAGCAAATAAAGGATTCTAATTCTAAAGTTCATGCCCTTAACCGCAACATCACAATATCTCAGCACTATTAGCAATTTAATTAAGGTGGAATGAGCATAAGAGTTACATTGTAAGAGTTGCCTAAAAAGCATAGTAAAGGAAAGCAGCTTAAGAGTTGAAAAATGGCATGATAGCATAGGCCTGAAATATGATCCTAAAGTTAAGAACCATGTCTTGTCTATTGACTTTCAGAACATTCTATTTTTCTCGGTCACTACTGGTGCTACCAGACCTCAGACCCTCAGTTCTGCATTAATGCATCTCAGTCCTGGATTGTCTACAGAGCAGAAAGGATACTCTTTCTTCTGAAGAAAATTGTATTTCTTCTTTTTAGCTTTGATCTTTGTCAAAAATTCTACCTATTTAAAGAATCAGGCTGCTTTGGGCACACTGCCTGTGGGGTAGCCCTGCTCCAAAAGGAGCGGTTAAAAAGAAGGAAAGGGGCCAGGTACATTGGCTCATGCCTGTAATCCCAGCACTTTGGGAGGCCGAGGTGGGTGAATCACCTGAAGTCAGGAGTTCGAGACCAGCCTGACCAATGTGGTGAAACCCCGTCTCTACTAAAAGTACAAAATTAGCTGGGCTTGGTGGTGGGCGCCTGTAATCCCAGGAGGCTGGGGCAGGACAGCCTGTAATCCCAGCTACTCAGGAGGCTGAGGCAGGAGAATCGCTTGAACCTGGGAGGCGGAGGTTACAGTGAGCCGAGATTGCGCCACTATACTCCAGCCTGGGCGACAAGAGCGAGACTCCATCTCAAAAAAAGAAAAAAGGGCCAGGCGCAGTGGCTTAAGCCTATAATCCCAGGACTTTGGGAGGCCAAGGCGGGCAGATCACTTGAGGTCAGGAGTTCAAGACCAGTCTGGCCAACATGGTGAACCCCCATCTCTACTAAAAATACAAAATTTAGCTAGGCATGGTGGCAGGCACATGTAATCCCAGCTACTTGGGAGGCTGAGGCAGGAGAATCACTTGCACCTAAGAGGTGGAGGTTGTAGTGAGCAGTCTGGGTGACAGAGTGAGACTCCGTCAAGAAAGAAAGAAAAAAGAAAGAGAGACAGAGAGAACAGAGAGAGAGAGAGAAAGGAAGGAAGGAAGGAAAGGAGGGAGGGAGGGACGGAGGGAGGGAGAATCAATTAGTTCTCAAAAAATTTTAGAAAAACTTCAATGTCTCACTACTCTCCATAATTATTTTCCTTTTCCCAGACACAACTGCGTTTAACTTTTTAGCTTATTATTTGGTGTCTTCCATATCTCTAAAAAATATGTGGTCATTTATCTATTGCCCATATACTATGGGCATTGTGGAAGATGAGACCTCAGCTCTCTTCCCTTTATTTCCCACATTACACATGCACAAGTACCACTGCTCTTTCTTCAACTTACTCATGTTGGAATTCAGTTGGATCAATTTTATATGTATTTTCATAATATTTATACATTCAGAGCTGAGCCATGAGATAAATGAGGACTACTTTTCTGGAATGACTTTATTTCTTCCTAATGTTGTTAATTATCTTTTTAAAACTTGCTTAATGTTCTAACTACCTATTCATAATTCAGTCCCAACAGTCCATTAACCATCTAAATATCTGCTCAAGAAGTTCATTCACAGGAAGCATTCTATCAGATTAATCCTGAAAAAGTCTCTCTCAAAGATGTTTTTACTTCCTAAAAACTGGGCTGGAGGCTAGGTGCGGTGGTTCATGCCTGTAATCTCAGCACTTTGGAAGGCTGAGGCAGGCAGGCAGATCACCTGAGGTCAGGAGCTGAGGCAGGAGAATCCCTTGAATCAGGAGGCAGAGGTTGAAGTGAGCCAAGATTGCTCCACTGGACTCCAGTCTAGGTTATTTTTAAAACAAAAAACAAAAGAACAACAACAACAACAACAAAAAACTGGGCTGGTTACACTCTTTTGTGTTGATGTTATTACACGCTTTTTAAAAAATATTTTTTTTTAGTTTTTCAGATAGCCATTTCTGGGTGCAAGGGCTGGTTAAACTATTTTTTCTTTCCTTTTTTTTTTTTTTTTTTTTACTGTTGGACACCATTGACTAGACGGTTACGCTCCTAATACAACTGTTATGCTGACATCTTCCTTCACCAACATCTGGGGATTCACTTTTCACCTCTGTGTTAGAATCCTTTTTTGACCACTCAACTTTCTTTTTTTCCTTTGGAATAACCATAATCTGCAGCTGCTTCCTCAGAAAAAAAGTTGAGTAAGTAAATTTTTTACATTTTTTAATGTCTTCTTTTCTTTTTTTTTTTTTTGAGACAAAGTCTTCTGTGTTGATCAGACTGGAGTGCAGTAGTGTGATCTCGGCTCACTGCAACCTCCACCTCCTGGGTTCAAGTGATTCTCGTGCCTCAGCCTCCTGAGTAGCTGGAATTACAGGCATGTGCCACCATGCCCAGCTAATTTTTTTTTCTTTTTTTTTTTTGAGACGGAGTCTCACTCTGACGCCCAGGCTTGAGTGCAGTGGCACAGTCTCGGCTCACTGCACCCTCCATCTCCCAGGTTCAAGCGATTCTCCTGCCTCAGGCTCCCAAGTAGCTGGGATTACAGGCGCATGCCACCGTGTCCGGCTAATTTTTGTATTTTTAGTAGAGACAGGGTTTCACCATGTTGGCCAGGCTGGTCTCAAACTCCTGACCTCGTGATCCACCCGCCTGGGCTTCCCAAAGTGCTGGGATTACAGGAGTGAGCCACCGCACCGGACGTTTTTTTTTTTTTCTGAGACAGAGTCTCGCTCTGTCGCCAGGCTGGAGTGCAGTGGCATGATCTCGGCTCACTGCAACCTCCACCTCCTGGGTTCAAGCGATTCTCCTGCCTCAGACTCCTGAGTAGCGGGGGCTACAGGCACACAACACCACGCCCAGATAATTTTTGTATTTTTACTAAAGATGGGGTTTCACCATGTTGGCCAGGATGGTCTCCATCTCTTGACCTCGTGATCTGCCTGCCTCAGCCTCCAGAAGTGCTGAGATTACAGGCATGAGCTGCCGCGCCCAGCCTTATTTTAATTAGGGAAGGGTTTTTGCCATGTTGGCAAGGCTGGTCTTGAATTCCTGAGCTCTAGTGATCTGTCTGCCTTGGCCTCCCAAAGTGCTGGGATTACAGGTGTGAGCCACGGCACCCAGCCTTAAAGTATTTTCATTTTACTGTTATAGCTGATGATAGTTTGGCTGGCTATAAAATTCTAATTTTAAAATAATATTCCTTCAGAATTTTGGAAGGCATTGCTCAAGTATCTTATTTCCATTGTTGCTATTTAAAAGTCTAAAGTGATTTCAATCCTCCATCTTTTGTATGGGAACATTCTTTTATTTCTAGAAGCTTGTAATATCTTATTTTCTTCTCAGGCATCCTTGAATTTCTTGATGTGCTTTGGTGTGGGTGTGTTTATGTGTGGGGCACTAGATGGGGTCTTTCAATGTGGCACTACATGTCCTTCTTCTCTGGGAAATTTCCTGAATTATTTCATGTACAATTTTTTCTCCTCCTTTTTCTCCATTCTCTCTTTTTAGAATGCTTACTATTTGGAAATTGTATCACTTAGACTGATATTCTTATTTTCTTATATTTTCTAGTGTCCATATGTTAATCTCTTTGCTCTATTTTCTAGAACATTTTCTCAACTTTATCTTTCAACTCCTTTATTGAGTTTTTTGCTTTTGCTGACATACTGTTAATTTCCAGGAGCTCTTTTTAATTTTCTAAAATAAATAAATATATAATGTATGCACAATAGCATATATACGTCATAGATTTTATATATATAAATATATACATATGTATAATTCTACACACACACACACACACACACCCCACCATCACCACCACCACACCTAGCTAATTAAAAATTTTTTTTCTGTAGAGATGAGGGGGGTCTCACTCTGTTGCCCAAGCTGGTCTCAAACTTCTGGCCTCAACTCAAGCGATCCTCCTGAAGAGCTGGGATTACAGGGGTAAGCCACCATGCCAAGCCTGAAATTTTTTTTTCCTTGAGACAGAGTTTTGCTGTCATTGCCCAGGCTGGAGCGTAATGGCGTGATCTCGGCTCACCGCCACCTCTGCTTCATGGGTTCAAGTGATTCTCAAGCCTCAGCCTCTCGAGTAGCTGGGATTACAGGTATGTGCCACCATGCCCAGCTAATTTTTGTATTATTAGCAGAGATGGGGTTTCTCCATGTTGGTCAGGCTGGTCTCGAACTCCTGACCTCAGATGATCCACCTGCCTTGGCCTCCCAAAGTGCTGGGATTACAGGTGTGAGCCACCGGGCCCAGACAATATTTTTAATATTTATAAAATCAGGCACAATTAGTTATAGAAACTGTTGGTTGAGAAATTAAAAGTTATTTTATATTTCCTAATTTTTTGTTTCTTGAGAAAGGATAACTATCGTCTCAATTTAGAAAACTTAAAATTGGCCGGGCACGGTGGCTTACGCCTGTAATCCCAGAACTTTGGGAGGCCGAGGCAGGCAGATCATGAGGTCAGGAGATCGAGACCATCCTGGCCAACATGGTTAAACTTCGTCTCTACTAAAAGTACAAAAATTAGCTGGGTGTGGTGGCTCGCACCTGTAATCCCAGCTACTCAGGAGGCTGAGGCAGGAGAATGGCTTGAACCTGTGAGTCAGAGATTGCAGTGAGCCCAGATTGTGCCACTGCACTCCATCCTGGCAACAGAGAGAGACTCCGTCTCAAAAAAAAAAAATAATAACAATCAAATAAAAGTTAAAATTAATTTCAAGGCTGGGCACAGTGGCTCACGCGTCATCCCAGCACTTTGAGAGGCCGAAGTGGTCGGATCACCTGAGGTCAGGAGTTCGAGACCAGCCTGACCAACATGGACAAATCCTGTTTCTACTAAAAATACGAAATTAGCTGGGCGTGGTGGCGCATGCCTGTAATCCCAGCTACTCGGGAGGCTGAGGCAGGAGAATCGCTTAAACCCGGGAGGCAGAGTTTGCCGTGAGCCAAGATTGTGCCACTGCACTCCAACCTGGGTGACAAGAGCGAAACTCCATCTCAAATTAAAAATAATAATAATAATAATTAATTTCAAGTGAAATACTTTAAGGAGATTTAAAATGATAGCACGTTTCAATATCACATTAAGACAATTCAAGCTAAAAATAGTGCCACAAAATTGATCGAAACCTTAATCTTAATAAGTGTTCCAGTAGCTGTGTATACAAGGTTTCAATCTGCATTTACTTTTATTTTAAAAAAGTATTTTCCTTTTTGGAGTGCAGTGGCACAATCTCGGCTCACTGCAGCCTCCGGCTTCAAGTGATTCTCCTGCCTCAGCCTCCTGAGTAGCTGGGATTACAGGCGCCCACCACCACGTCTGGCTAATTTTTTTGTATTTTTAGTAGAGAAGAGGTTTCACCATGTTGGCCAGGCTGGTCTTGAACTCCTGACCTCAAGTGATCTGCCCACCTAGGCCTCCCAAAGTGCTAGGAATACAGCATGTAACCCAGGAGGCAGAGGCTGCAGTGAGCCAAGATCGGGCCACTGCACTCCAGCCTGAGCAACAAAGTGAGACTCTGTTTCAAAAAAAAAAGAAAGAAAAAAGAAATAGTACTGCTTTTCAATACAGAAAACTTGGAAAATATAGAAACTCACAAAGAAGGCAGGGCATGGTAGCTTATGCCTCTAATCCCAGGACATTAGGAGGCCCAGGCAGGAGGATTGCTTGAGCCCAGGAGTCCAGGGTTGGCCTGGTTAACACAGCGAGACCCCAATCCCTATTTAAACATACATACAAACACACACACACACACACACACACACGCGCACACACACACAGAGAGACAGAGAAATAAACATTCATAATGCCACTACCCTAAGAGAACCATTGTTAGCATTTTGGTAAAGTCTTTGTAATACATTTTCATGCAATATACATATATGTATCCTGTACAAAATTGGTTGCATATATAAGCTGCTTTTTACAGTTATAGACATCTTCTCATATCAGTAGATAGTCTTCTATAATTTCATTGCTAGTGGCTGTAGAAGATTCCATGGTATAGTATTTAAAAATGAAAATATCTTTTTTTTTTGAGACAGTGTATTGCTCTGTTGCCCTGGCTGGAATGCAGTGGTGCAAACACAGCTCACTGCAGCCTCGACCTCCAGGCTCAAGCAATCCTCCTGCCTCAGCCTCCTGAGTAGCCTGGACTACAGGTGCACACCACCACGCCCTGCTAACTTTTGTCGCTTTTGTAGAGACGAGCTCTCATTATGTTGCCCAGCCTGGCTTTAAACTCCTGGCCTCAAGTGATCCCCCTGCCTTGACCTTCCAAAGTGCTGGAATTAAAGGTATGAGCCACTGTGCCCAGCCAAAAAGAACTTTTTTTTTTTTGATCAGGTAACATGCTCATTGTGAAAAATTCAGATGAGGCAAAAAATATAGACATTATATAGTTTATGTAAATCATTAGCCCATCTTCTGGAAATATCCTCTAATAATATATGGAAATATTAACTTTCAGACTTTATATATGTATATACACACTGCATATATATTTTAATATGATTATGTATGGTGTTTTGTGACATTCTTTAAAGTGAACATCTTTTTATGATGATGAAAATAGATCTACATCAAAATTTTAAAGTTTGTGTAATGTCCCATTTTGAATATTATATGGAGGCTGCAAACAGTCATTGATGTGGCACTGGAAATGGAAAGTAAGAGGGCTCAAATCGTAGTTCTGACACTTATAGCTTGTCTGATCTTACATGTGTTACTGGTTGCTATAGGGCTCAGTTGCTTAACTGAAATCATGAAGTCTACCTAGAAGAAGTAGTTAAGTGTTGGCTGGGTTCCAAATTCAAATGTTTTCGCTATGCAAGGCCTGAAGAGGGACAATACTTATTCTTTAGAGTTCAGGCAGTATGAGATGCTTTGGCCTGTGCCCAAGTGGAATTTTCGCATCCATACTCAAAATCACTCACATTGAGAACAAACAAAAAATACACTGAAAGCCAAAACAGAGAGAGAAAGAGGAGAGAAGAGAGAAGAGAAAAGGAGGAGAAGGGAGGGGAGGGGAGGACAGGAAAGGAGAGGGGAACCCATAAAGAAAAGCACACTGGGACCCTCATACACTGTTGGTGGGAATGCAAATAATGCAGCCACTTTGGAAAAGTCTGGCAATTCCTCAAAAGGTTTAAACATGGAGTTATCATGAGTCAGCAATTCCATTTCTAGCTATATACCCAAGAGAAACAAAAACATACATCTGTCTATACCAAAACATATACAGCAATTTTCATAGCAGCATTATTCCTAACAGCCAAAAAGTAGAAACAAAGCAAACATCTATCAATTGATGAATTAATAAATAAAATGATGTGGTATATCCATACAACAGTATATTTGACAAAAAGGAATAAGTAGTAATACATTCTACAACATGGATGAAACTATAAAACATTATACTAAATGAAAGAAACCAATCATAGGCCAGGTGCAGTGGCTTACGTTTGTAATCCTAGCACTCTGGGAGGCTGAGGCGGAGGCAGTGGATAACTTGAGCTTAGGAGTTCGAGACCAGCCTGGGCAACATGGTGAAACCCCATCTCTACAAAAAATACAAAGATTAGGCGGGCGTGGTGGGTGGTGTCTCTACTCCCAGTTACTTGTGGGGCAGGGGGTTGAGGCGGGAGAATCACTTTAGTCCAGGAGGTGGAGGTTGTGGTGAGTGGAGATCAAGCCACTGCACTCCAGCCTGGGCAACAGAGTGCGACTCTGTCTCAAAAAAAAAAAAAAGGAAAAAGAAAAAAGAAAGCCAGTCATAAAACAACACATATTCTGCAATTTCATTTATATTAAATATCTAGACTAGGCCAATCTATATAGGTAGAAAACAGGATAGTGATTTCCTAGGGCCTGGGGAGCTGGGGTTAAATCTAGAGTGAACGCTAACAGGTATGGGGTTATTTTTGCAGTGATGAAAATGTTCTAAAATTGACTGTGGTGATGGTTGCACAAATCTGTGAATATACTAAAAACTACTGAATTGTACATTATAAATGGGAGAATTATATCTGAAGAAAACTTTTTAAGAAAGCAAATAGGACATTATAATTCTGAAGGATCATAATGAGATACAATATAGAGTGTTAGCATAAGGTGCCCTTAATAAATGGTGGCTATTACTCATTGATGGGCATTTAGTTGTTTACATTTTTCTCATGATGATCAACACTTTAAAAAGAACATCTCAGCCCAGTGTGGGATGGCCAAGAGTTCAAGGTTACAGTGAGCTATGATTGTGCCACTGCACTTCAGCCTTGGCGATAGAGATCCTGTCTTAAAAAAAAAAAAAAAAAAAAGGCCGGGAGTGAATAAATAGGCTGGGCACGGTGGCTCATGCCTGTAATCCCGAGGCAGGCAGATCATGAGGTCAGGAGTTCCAGACCAGCCTGGCCAACATGGTGAAACCCCATCTCTACTAAAAACACAAAAAAATTAGCTGGGTGTGGTGGTGCGAGCCTGTAATCCCAACTACTCCGGAGGCTGAGGCAGGAGAATCACTTGAACCAGCAGGCGGAGGTTGCAGTGAGCTGAGATCTCACCACTGCACTCCAGCCTGGGCGATAGAGCGAGACTGTCTAAAAAAATAATAATAAATAAAATAAAATAAAATAAATATTGTAGTCCTAGCTACTCGGGAGGCTGAGGTGGCAGCATCACCTGAGCCTGGGAAGTCCAGGCTGCCACGTAATCACGCCACTGCACTCCATCTTGGGTAACAGAGTGAGACCCTGTCTCTAAATAAATAAATAAATAAATAAATAGAATATCCTGTACATAACAACAGTGAGCACTTTCACAGCCCTCATTTTTTCCCAGAATCTTCAGAGATGCAGACGTGCTCATAAAATGTTGTGTACATTTTATTTTTTTAGAATCTGAAAAACTGGGTCGGTGGGCGTTTCATGGGAAGTATAGAATGTTAGCAAAGTATCCTTTCTTAAGTTTTTCTGCGAAAACGGTAATAATGAAGTATAACAAGGAGCACTTATAGTATTATTTTCCAAAGCCCTTGCTTAGGGAAGGAGCTTCAGTATTAAGTTGTTAAAATCCATACCCAAAGTATTTGTTATGCTTACAAAACTGGAGGTGGTTCTGCTTTGATCCTATTTGCGGAAATTTGCATGCATTTAGCAGAGGAAAACGTGGTCTCCTGCTCTATTAAGTTTGTCTGACTACTTTTAATAAGGCGAATTCACCTAAACTCTGTTCTAGGGTGTGAACACAATTACTTGCCCTGAAAATACTCAGTTTGACTTTTAAAGAGCTAAAGTGGTAACAGGTGGGGAGAGGGCTAGGCCAAATTGTTTGAGGGGGTGTGGAACTGTGGAATTTGAGTCAAGAGAAGGCCCAACTTTTTTTAAAAAAAGAACGGGGCGAAATAACTTGGGGCACAATAGTATGTCTATTTTGTAGGCATCCCTCTTCCCCAGGGCAACTGGAGCCCAAAAAGTGGGTGAGAAAGCCATTCCAGGGCAGCCAGCACTTCCAGAAGTTTAAGGTCAGGATGCCGGAGCTCAGGGGAATGCCGATGCGCCGGGCAGGCTGTGCCTGGGAAGTTCATTCTGTGGCAGCTGGAGGCACTACTCGGCCGCCGCGGTGCGAACTGCGTGCACTGTGGGGCGGGGACCTAGGGGCGGGTCAACAAAGGTCGGGCGATTGTGTCTGGAGGCAAATCCGACGTAGACGGCGGCAGGCGGAGCCCAAAGCCAGTGATGCAGGGTGCGCAGGGATCCCACCTGGAGAGTCGGGGCGGCACGTTGAGACCCCAGGGGTGAAGGGCGGGGGATCCCAATCCCAGCCCTGTTTTCCCCTCCCCTTTCCCCGCCTCCTTCTCGCCCCTCCCCCCTCCTCCCCTCTGGTTGGAAAGTTTCTAGAATCTCTTCCCAGCGGCCTTTGCGGTTCCAACATGGCGGAGCTGACGGTGGAGGTTCGCGGCTCTAACGGGGCTTTCTACAAGGTACTGACCGTTTTGCCACTTTGTCGAGTGTTCTGGGTGCTGGAGCGCGTTTGAGGGAGGGTTGGTGGTCCCAGAGAGTGAGGTTTGGGGTCGGAAAGGCAGCCAGGCCAAAGCTCGAGGCCGCTGGATTCCTTGCTTCTCCCCCCTCCACCCGCGGTTTAACGGTCTCGGGGGCCGGGGCTCCGTTATGTTTTGAAACAACACGTCGGACACCTCTTGCATTTTCCTAGTTATGAACCCTCTTGGTTGCTAGTACGGTTCTTGGCGGGCCGGTGGGAAGCAACTGAGTGGCTGCTGGGCGGCGGGAGCTCCTTCGGAGCAGGCCCGAGCTCTGGGAGGTGGGGGAGTCGTGAAAGGAGGCGGTGGGATTGTGTGGTCTCCCCCGCTCCCCCGCCCCTCGAACTGGGCCAGGCGGGAGCTCCTCAGCCCGCTCCTCCGACCCCTCCCCACCCCTTGGGGCGGGTGTATCGCGGAATCTTTGGAATTCACCCTTGTATTTGAGTTTTGGGCCAACAAATCTTTAGTGTCTGAGGAGAATGGGGGTACCGGATTGAGGGTTAGGATCAAATACAGAAAAGCAGAAAACCTTGAATTGTGGCGGGTTGGAATATTTTTGCGGCCTGGGAAATTGGGCGGCGCCTTAGCCCCTCTATTACGGAAGAAAAGGAGAGTTGTGAGCTTTAAAGTAAGATTTAAAATGCGAAATGGATCAGGGAGATAGGTGGAGAGGTGACTAATTCCTTTATATCACTGCCCCTGTTTTTGGAGGGAGGTTTTGTTTTGTTTTGTTTTTTCTCCCACGAGGTTTTTTGTTTGTTTGCTTGGGAGGAAGGACATCCATTACTATGGAATCGGGGCTGAAAAACGTAAGAGGAATAGAGTAGAGGAATTTGGTGGGGCATTCAGCGTTCACATATCTGAAAATGAAATCCTAATAGTTTATTTTTTGCCACTATAGCGTTCTTTTCTCCTTATTTTCCCGAAATACGCCAGGCTGTTAGAAGATCAATACAGAATCTCCCCAGCTGTTGTCTGTCAGTCAATCTCACTAAGCCAGCATCTCAAATGTTTGAGAGTCTTGGCTATTTTTATGAAGGGCCTTCTTCTAATACATGAGTATTGTGCGTATGCAAAGTGAATTCTCACAGGTTTTCATTTCAGCGTACCTTTTATCCTATGGGTTTTTATTTTATTTGGCCACGATTTTCTATTTTCAGCATTTTGATTTTCTTTTCTTAGTTTACTGATTAGCTCTGTGGATTTGGTTTAACTGTCACGTGGTACTAGCATAATGGGGAATCACAGCGTATAAAGGATCCCCCTAAGCTTTTTGCAAGTTTAAATCTCCTTAGGTGGTAAACTTAAAGTAGGAACAGTGCCTGTTGGAAATGAGACTTTATGTTAATGCGTGAGCAGTTAACATTGACGTTCTCGGTTTAAGACTTGATGTCAGACCAATGACCTAGGTGAAATTTGAGTACATAGTTAATTGACTTTTGTTGTTATTGAAACCTGGTGGTTGCTTTGCCTGGACTACTGCAGATACAGTTCGCTGGGTAAGACGGCGAAAAGAATAGACTTATCTATGTTTTTCCTATCAAGTGTAGATAAGTCGTTTTGCATCACCCCCCACCCCTTTCCCGAAAAGTTTTAAATTCTCACTATTTGGCCCTATAGTTCTTGTATAAGGGAGGTATGCATTTTTTCTTGCATATTGGAAAAAATAAAGTGATTATTTTGCTTTAATTCATGGTTCTGCATCATGCATGTGGTAGACAACTATTTTTAGCAAAGTATATTTGTCAATAGCCTGCTATGCAAGATATTTTTTCCTTTTTTTAATAAGGTGAAGGTAATTTTAGTAAAGATTGTTTGCAGTTTACTTTGGTTTCTCACGGTATTTTTTTTTTCCAGTCAATTCACAATGAATCAAATGTCCCCATTTTGGAACTCTGAAGTATTTATAATTGATCTCTATACATATCTACAATCTACTGCTTGTTTCTACTTAGACTTTGACTCCATTACTCATTTTGCCTCACAAAGTGAGTTGGTACTTTGACAAAGGTTGGAAAGGACACTAGCCACCTGTGTGTGCACTGAAATCATGTACGCTTGAACATTTGGAATTTTATGTCCAGCCATAATCCACTTGCATATGCACTTTGTGGAAACTGTGGTCTTCAGAACTCTGGAAGAATGAGAATGGCGGAGTGGAAAAGAGTCCTGGATTTGAAGTAAACAGATGAGAATTCTAGGTCTGTACTTCACCTTACCATTATCTAACAATGGACCCCTGAACAAATCTCTCTGTCTAACATGAGGGGCTTGAAGTAGTTCTGTGATCCTCAGTATATTTTTATCCTATTAAACTGCTGACTTGAAAACCATTGGCTTATTGCACAGAAATTTATTGCTTTTTATTCATTAGAATGTAAAAGTTAATGTTAATTTACATACAGTAAAATAAGCCTTTTTTGGTGTACGGTTATGAATCTTGATAAATGCTGACAATTATCAAGATTAACTGTCACCTTAACTGTGGTGGTGTCAGCATTTATCAAGATTCATAGCCCCCAAATTTCCGTCATGCCCTTTTCAGTCAACCATTCCTCAACCCCAGCTTCTAGAGTGTTTTCTGTCCCCATAGTTTTTCTTATTCAGAACGTTACGTGTATAGAATCGTACACTATATTGTGTAGTGTTTTGAGTCCGGCTTCCATTTAGCGTAGAAGCAATTTAATTTTAATCAGTTTTTTTCCAATTTAGAAGATAATACATGGTCACTGAGGGAATTTTGGAACTCAGCAAAAACTAGAAGTTGCCTTGAGATGAGAGCTGTTAACATTTTAGTGTATTTCTTTGGTTTTTTGTGGTGATTTTTCAATGTACAGGTGATCTGAATTTCCCTTTTTCCCCCTCCTCTTACCCCGTATAGGCAGAAGACACACATTTGGCCGTAAGTGTGAATTGCCATTGATGAGTTTCAAAGTCAGTTATCATGCCTTGAGGCAGTACTCTGTAGACTTTGATTAAAGTTTTTGTAGTAGAACTGAAACTTCATTTCACAAATTAATTGGAACCAGTGAAACGCTGAAGATCTGAATATTTTACCTAAAATTAGGGTAGCCTTTAAAAAATAGTATGTACACAAATGGTGGCGTGCTAAATACATTGTTCTGCATTTAACAGTGGCTCTATAGTTAGAGATATTAGAAACTTGATTTGTGCATGTTCGTAGCCCTATAAATCTGCGGGGATGAGAGAGAATGGGAAGATGTTAATTAAGCATTTGTTGGTGGGCTATGCTGTTATATAAAATAACATTATAGGCTTTGTACTTTTGTACTTCTCATACCTAAAGTAGCATCTTAGGTTTTATACTACTGGACATTTAAGGTGTCTTGAAAAAGAAAGTTTTAATGAGGTAGAATGTATATTCTATAAAACTAACCTTTTTTAAGTGTACAGTTGAATGACAGTATATTTACAGAGTTGTGTGACCACCGCCACAGTCTTCCTTCGGAACATTCCATTACCCCACAGAAACCTCCGGCTCATTTGCATCATTAAAGTGCTTTTTAACTGATGTATAAATATATATTAGTCTTTGTAATAGCATTGCAATTTGTATGGCCTTGGGCTGAGTATAATTTCATTTTATTTTTATTTTTTGAGACAGAATCTTGCTCTTTTGCCCAGGTGGGAGTGCAGTGGTGCGATCTCGGCTCACTGCAACCTCCACCTCCCAGGTTCAGGTGATTCTCCTGCCTCAGCCTCCCAGGTAGCTGGGACAACAGGCATGTGCTAACATGGCTGGCTAATTTTTGTATTTTTAGTAGAGACGTGGTTTTACTCTGTAGGCCAGGCTGGCCTCGAACTCCTGACGTCAAATGATCGCCCTCCTCGGCCTCCCAAAGTGCTGGGATTACAGGTGTGAGCCACCACGCCCGACCATGAGTATAATTTTAAATAGAAGTTGGAAGTAAGTCACTCAGTTTCTGGCTCATAGGAAAGTTTCCATGATGTTCCAAGGGAACCTGTAAGCTCTGAGATTTCAATCACTTTCTGCAGAAGGTAGAGTTACTTTTTTTTTGTTTTCTTGAGACGGAGTCTTGCTCTGTCACCAGGCTGGAGTGCAGTGGTGCAATCTTGGCTGGCTGCAACCTCTGACTCAGTGGTTCAAGCGATTCTCCTGCCTCAGCCTCCTGAGTAGCTGGTATTTCAGGGACGCACCACCACGCCCAGCTAATTTTTTGTATTTTTAGTAGAGACGGAGTTTCACCATGTTGGCCAGGATGTTCTCGATCTCCAGGATGGTCTCCATCCATCCGCCTCGGTGTCCCAAGGTGCTGGGAATACAGGCGTGAGCCACCGCGCCTGGCCAGAGTTAATTACTTTTAGAGCTGTCTGCTTCAACCGTGTAACTGTCTACAAAACAAATCTCAAAGTACTATATTTCTATAATTCCCTGTTTAGCTTGATTTAATATTAAGTGGAATTTGAGCGTAATCTAAATTATGCAGTAGATATATTAATAATGATGACCAATAGAATTATAGTAAAAAGTTGCGTTCAGAGGGTATGCTGACTTTTCAAGGTTAGTACAGAGTCTTGTTAGTTGGTTTCATTGTGGAGATTTGTAATTGAAAAAACGATAATTGTCTTAATATTAGGCCACCCTGTTAATTTAAAAATACATAGTTCCAGATACTTTAAAATGGTTGTTTTGCATATTTAAAAAGATAATTTTCATTAAAATGCTAAGGAATGAAGATTTAACTGGATGTCAAAATAAATGATCACAACAGCTTTTATTTTCATTCACAGATAGTTGCAAAACGTGGAGGGGAAGGAAGGCTGGGATTTTCTACTCTATCTTGCTGATGGTGATCACAGTTATTAAAAAGTCAACTTAGGCCGGGCACCGTGGCTCACGCCTGTAATCCCAGCACTTTGTGGGGCTGAGGTGGGTGGATCACGAGGTCAGGAGTTCGAGACCAGCCTGGCCAACATAGAGAAACCCCATCTCTACTAAAAATACAAAAATTAGCCAGGTGTGGTGGCACACGCCTGTAGTCCCAGCTACTTGGGAAGCTGAGGTGGGAGAATCGCTTGAACCGGGGAGGCAGAGGTTGCAGTGAGCCGAGATCATGCCATTGCACTCCAGCCTGGGTGACAGAGTGAGACTCTGTCTCAAAAAAAAAAAAAAAAAAAAAGTCAATTTAAATGCATATATTTCTTGTAAAGTTTTGTGTTTTGTATTAGAAGAGCAACACATAATTACGAAAAATATGAAAGCAGAAAAGCACATCTTATCTATCTAGAGAGATACTGTCAAGGCCCTGGCTTTAAATACTTCCAGAAAACATTATTTTTCCGTATTTTTACTTTTATGTACCTGTTATTTTCTATGTCAGATATTTGTGTGCCTTCTGTAAGATAATAGTTTAAGATGAGAGCCTGTTCTTTACTAGATTATGTATTAAGCTTCTATATGTATTTCCTGATTTTCTTTTCCCAAGAACTCTGTGAGGTTGGTTTTATTTTTTTATTTTTTATTTTTTAGTAGAGATGGGGTCTTGCTATTTAGATCAGGCTGGTCTCAAACTCCTGGTCTCAAGCAATACTCCCATCTGGGCCTCCCAGAGTGCTGGGATTACAGGCATGAACCACTGAGTCTGGCCAGCATTAGGGATTTTTCAAAGTAACTTTTAGGATAGTGAGCTTACATTTTCATTAGGAGGAAAAGGGCAGACACTTTGCTGGATTATCACTCTGGGTAAGTTCTCTATCACAGTGTTTAAGGTTGTCAAATTAGCTTTTTTGTAGTGGGAAGAGCAATATGCATTCATTCCATGATTGACCCCTAATTCTTGTAATAGTCTTTAACTGGCAGGATCATCCAGGTAAACACCTTGGTTTTTTCATATGCAGTATGAAGCAGTTGTATTTCCTTTAACCTATTTATAAGTTGTGAAATCTTCGCTAGTTTCTGTTGATGGCAGTCCCATCTACCTCTAGTAACTGTAACTAATTTTCATTGAGTACCCAGACTACTTACCAGACTTTGTAGGTGCCTTACTCGAATTTCCCATTTAATCCTTTCAACCACAGTGAAGTAGATAACTCCACTATTTGAGAATACTGAGGCTAAGTGAATCCAGGTCTGTAAAGTTAGATGCTGATTCAAGATTCAGACTCTGAAGTTTGACGCCACAGAACCAATTTCTTTAACCATTATGGTGCAATATTTTTTGAAGTACAAATGTTTTGCCACATTATTACTAATTTTGAATTGTTACTAATATGAGGAGAATTATGAGGAATAAATTGGGAGATTCCCAGAGAAATGATTTGAGCTATGCCTTTGCTTTAGACAAATCTGCTTTCTAATATAGTAGCCACCAGCCATGGAGCTGAAATGTACTAGTCTGAATTGAGATATGCTTTAAATGTAAAATACAAATTGGGTTTCAAAGCCTTAGAATTAAAAAAAAAAAAGTGAAACACCTCAATTTTTTTTTTTTTTTTTTTGAGCCAGAGTCTTGCTCTGTTGCCCAGGCTGGAGTGCAGTGGCACTATCTCGGGTCATTGCAACTTCCGCCTCCTGGGTTCATGTGATTCTCATGCCTGAGCCACCCGAGTAGCTGGGATTATAGCTGTGTGCCTCCACGCCCAGGCAATTTTTGTATTTTTAGTAGAGACAGGGTTTCACCATGTTGGCCAGGCTGGTTTCGAACTCCTGACCTCAAATGTTCCACCTGGCTCAGCCTCCCAAAGTGCTGGGATTACAGGCGTGAGCCACTGCGCCGGGCCAATAATTTTTTACATTGATTACATGTTGGATAATATTTTAGGTATATTAGGTTAAATAATATTGAAATTAATATTACCTATTTCTTTTCATGCATTTTGTTTTATTTTGAGATGGAGTCTTGCTCTGTTGCCCAGACTGGAGTGCAGTGGCGCAATCTCAGCTCACTGCAACCTCTGCCTCCCGGGTTCAAGCAATTCTCCCGTCTCAGCCTCCTGAATAGCTGGGACTAAAGGTGTCAGCCACCACGCCCGGCTGATTTTTGTATTAGAGATGGGGTTTCACCATATTGGCCAGGCTGGTCCCAAACTGCTGACCTTATGATCTTCCTGCCTCAGCCTCCCAAAGTGCTGGGATTACAGGCATGAGCCACTACCTCCTTCTTTTAATCAAGATAATTTATGCTATCAGTGTATTTAACTTGCCTGCCATTCTCTATCTTCAGCGTTTTTTGCTGTCTATTTTGGGAAGATGAACAGAGGTCTCCATTAGTAAAATAGCTGATGAAGTTTATTATTGTTGGCAAAGGGATGCGCTCCCGTGTTGAGATTTCTTCAGATCAGGAGCCTCAGAGGCTCCTGAATTCCTTTCTTAATCTACATAATTAATCATAGGTAGCTGTTTTTGGTTCCCTTTTCATATAACCTTTTTGTTTTTACAGTTTTTCAGGTTATTTTCAAGTCTTAAATTTTGTTGATATATGTACTTAGTTCATAGTAAGCCCTCAGTGTATATTTGTTGAATGATGTGTAATCTTAGTAACTGCTAACTTCATCATTTCTGATTTTGGTTCAAACTGAATTTAAATGATTTTTTTAAAGAAGTTTTGATCTTGGTCAAGTTCAGATACTGTCACAAAACTTTATGCATGCATAGAGGGAACTGTATAGAACTTAAACTCTGCAACGAGAAAGTCAGAATAGTTTTGTTCTTTTTTTTTTTTTTTTTTTTTTTGAGTCTAGCTCTGTTGCCCAGGTTGGAGTGCAGTGGCGCAATCTTGGCTCACTGCAACCTCTGCCTCTTAGGTTCAAGCGATTGTTGTGCCTCAGTAATTATTGTAGCTGAGATTACAGCCATGCACCACCACGCCCGGCAAATTTTGTATTTTTAGTAGAGATGGCGATTTGCCGTGTTGACTAGGCTGACCTTGAGCTCCTGATCTCAGGTGATCTGCCTGCCTCAGCCTCCCAAAGTGCTAGGATTACAGGTGTGAGCCACCATGCCCGGCCCAGAATAGTTTTGGGTGGCCATTTGGAACTCTTAACTTATTCCATTTCAAAGAGAACTGTTAGATAATACATACAAATGGGTGAACCTAACAAGCCAAGAACATTACTGGTATGTAAACAGTAGTAGTAGACACTTGTGTATTCTTAAAGAAATCTTCACATCCTCATTGTCCTTTTTCTTTTTTCAAACTCAGAACAGTTACATGCTCAATACTAATGAATGCTGAATGCTTGCCTTGAATAATTTTTTTTCTTATTAGAGCTTACTCCATAATTGGCTGGGCGCGCTGGCTCTTGACTGTAATCCCAGCACTTTGGGAGGCTGAGGCGGGTGGATCACTTGAGGGCAGGAGTTCGAGACCAGCCCGGCCAACATGGTGAAACCATCTCCACTAAAAACACAAAAATTAGCAGGGCATGGTGGCTGGTGCCTGTAATCCCAGCTATTCTGGAGGCTGAGGCAGGAGAATCCCTTGAACTCAGGGTGGGGGTGTGTGTGGAGGTTGCAGTGAGCCAAGATCACGCCACTGCACTCCAGCCTGGGCAACAGAAACTCCATCTAAAAAAAAAAAAACAAAAAAAAACTTGTAATAATTATTGTAATGTATAATGTAATTGGTAAATTTGCAGACTTTTTGAATTTGTGGAACAAGTATCTAGTGATTTGGAATAATTTTACTTTGTAGATTTAGTTGCATAGATCTTTTTAAAAAGGATATTGTTTGAAGTTAAGACATTTTTTTGATTGCAGTAGCAGCCTTGACTATTTGGTACTTGTTGGAATCAAATTACAACTTAGATCTTTTAGTTGTTGTAAGCTTCTTATAAGTTTATATCTTATAAATTTGAGATCCCTAGAGATGGAAAAATTAGAAGTGGGGAGTGGTGATGCACATACGTGCTGTATGGAAAACGTGTTGGCTGACAATAAGATATATTCTAATTCTTAAAAGTATACGTTTACATAGACATATGTATACTTTTACACACACGTAAGTATGATATAAAAACTTAGTCTGTTGTATTTTTTTTTCCCCTGGTTGCTCTTCACCACCTGGGTCTCTCACCTCCGCCTCCATATTAGGTAACCTTTGTTTGTAGCACATATACGTGGTTCCATATATTTCACTATGCTCGTAGAATTGTATATAGGTACGCATTCAGTTACAAGTATAGGGTTTTTCAGTATTACTGTATAAAAATAGGATCATCCACATCTTAACTATTTTCATGTGGAGTATGATTTATTTTTTAAGGTTATATAATCATAAGAATGTATTAAATTCAGCCATTCCCCAGTTAATAGACATACACTTTGTTTTCAGTTTTTTGTCGCTCCACATAACTATTTCCATTGGATAGATATCAAAGAATGGGATAGCTTGGTGAAAGGGAACCTTTAAAAAAACAAAAAACTGTAATAAATGTTGAAAGATTGCTTTCCAAAAAGGCTTCTGATGCTTCCTGTGTTCTCCATCAATAATAAATGGCAGCTTTTTCTTTTTATCTGTGCCAGAAATTGGCTTTATGATCTTTAATTTTTGCCAGTCTGTTGGATGTAAAGGGATATCTCATTGGAACTTGATCCCAGTTGTGAATTTTAATGTTTGTTTGCCATTTGAACTTGTTCTTTTAAGACTTACCTTTGTTTGCCATTTGATTTTGTTTTTCTAAGAATTGCCTGTCTTTTGCCCATTTTTTTGTTGGGGTGTCCTTTGTCAGTTTTGAAAATCTTTCTGTATTACGGATAGTAAGCCTCTGACCTGATGTAAGAGTGTCCACTCTCCCACCTATTTATTTAGGTTATTAATTTTGAGATAGGATCTCAAAATAAATAATACTGTGTCACCCAGGTTGCAGTGCAGTGATAGGATCATGGCTCATTGCAGTCTTGACCTTCCAGGTTCAAGCGATCCTCCTGCCTCAGCCTCTGGAGTATCTGAGACTACAGACATGTGCCACCATGCCCAGCTAACTTAAAAAAATTTTCTGTAGAGATGGGTCTTGTTATGTTGCCCAGGCTGGCCTCCAACTCTTGGACTCAAGTGATCTTCCTGCCTCGGCCTCCCAAAGTGCTGGGATTACAGGTGTGAGCCACACTGTGCCCTGCCTCCCCATCCTTTTAACTTCTTTTCTTATATTGCTGGTCATAGTGAGATTTTAGTTTTTAACATAATTTTTTTTTTCCATTAAGGCTTCTGGGTTTCCAGTCCTGGTTAAGACAGTCTGTGCCCAGATTATACATACAATTTCTTAGGTTACTTTGGAGTTTTATTTTTACATTTAAATAGTACGTTAATATTTTTGCATATTTGTATGTATAGGCAGTTATGCTAGTGCCATGTATTAATCATCTCTGTTTGAAAGTTGTTTTTCTTGCATGTGTGTCTCTCCTTAGCTGGATATCCCTCACTTCTAGGATTGGGATGAGAGGTTGATGCTCAGCATCCTGGAGGGCTGGATCCCATTCCAGATTGATAGACCCTCCTGAGAATTACTCCAAAGAGTCTGGGGTGTCCTGGGAATACCATACAGAGATCTCGAGAAGGGAACATTGTGATTTGCTTTTTGGCAAATAAGGCCCGTTAGGGATCTTATTTTCCTTACATTACTGTCTTGGATCCTCTCTTGTTATACACAGTAAGTAGTGGGATCTGAGACCTTACAGTGAAACCACTGTATTGTAGTGCCTTCATTTAGTGAGGCTTTTTTTTTTCCTTGCCCTGATAAGGAGCCCTTTATATAATCTGTTAACTATGTAGACAGTCCAGAAACTTTATTATGAATCTTTTAAATTACTTTACTTATCATAAAAGCTCCAGGAAGATTTACCATGGTAGTTGTGGGGAGGGAGTAGCTTTAAGTACTCCTAGCACATCTTTGAGTGTCAGGGAGTACCCCAGTTTAAGAATCTTCACCTCCTTTATTTTGCAAATAGAGAAATTGTTGTTGTTTTAGGAGACCGGTCTGTTGATCTGTCTCCCTATGTTGCCCAGGCTGGCTGGCCTCGAACTACTAGGCTCAAGTGATCTTCCCCGCTCAGTCTCCTGAGTGGGTTGGGATTACAGACCCTCGGGCATCCTTCTTGAGAACTTTAAAGTTGCCTAGATAACAATGATCACCCAGATCTGGGAGACAAGTCAGACTTTTGCAGCTTGAGTTTCTTTTTTTTTTTTGAGACAGAGTCTTGCTCTGTCGCCCAGGCTGGAGTGCAGTGGTGTGGTCTTGGCCCACTGAAACCTCTGCCTCTCGGGTTCAAGTGATTCTCCTCCCTCAGGCTCCCAGGTAGCTGGGACTTCAGGTGTGTACCACCATGCCCAGCTAATTTTTGCATTTTTAGTAGAGATAGGGTTTCGCCATGTTGGCCTCGAACTCCTGACCTCAGGTGATCTGCCTGCCTCGACCTCCCAAAGTGCTGGGATTACAGGTGTGAGCTGTCGTGCCCAGCCTTCAGCCCGAGTTTCTTATCTTAACTATAAGGCACAGAAACACAGTTTCTCAGTTCTCCTGGTGATGGCACATAGGTCGTAGTACCATTCTAGATATATGTGAGAGAAGTTAATTCATTACACACAGCGGATGCCTTATTGCATCGGGCTGTATTCTCCTAGAATCCTGGTTAAAAAAGATTGTTTGCTGTGTTCAGTTTTCTCTTTCATTTTGAAAATCCTGTTAAATGGATCATGCTGTGTAGGGTGCAGAGCAGGACAACAGATGAGATTCTGACTGTGGACGTGTTGATTTTAGGTGTCAGTAAACTATGGGTGGAGATATCTGAATAGTTGGAAGTTGGGTTTAGAATCAACAGAATAGATTGTTTTTCCATATATAGATTTGGGAAATTAGTGGAAGATCAACCAATTTTTGTATTTTTAGTAGAGACGGGGTTTCACCATGTTGGCCAGGTTGGTCTCAAACTCCTGACCTCAGGTGATCCACCTGCCTCGGCCTCCCAAATTGTTGGGATTACAGGCGTGAGCCACCGTGCCTGGCCTCAATGCAATTTCATTATACTTAAAACAGCATCAGTTGTCAGAGGCACTGTACCATGAAGAAAGAAGAAATGTGCCAATTAATCTGAACAATGGTTGTCTTTATTTTTTAATATTCTTATGTAGTTATTGAAAAATATCCTAACAGTCCCATACATAAAATGGGAAGTTCAAGCAAAAGAAATTCATTAAAACATATTCATATTCAGATACCTGTGTTTCTTCTCAAAATATCTTCCTCAGTGCCATGGAGAGTATTGATGTTGTAAACCTACTTTAAAAGGGCTCTCCTGGCCGGGCGCGGTGGCTCACGCCTGTAATCCCAGCACTTTGGGGGCTGAGGTGGGTGGATCACGAGGTCAGGAGTTCGAGACCAGCCTGGCTAATATGGTGAAACCTTGTCTCTACTAAAAATAAAGAAGTTAGCCGGGCGTGGTGGCACGTGCCTCTAGTCCCAGCTACTCGGGAGGCTAAGGCAGAAGAATTGCTTGAACTGGGAGGTGGAGGTTACAGTGAGCTGAGATCAGGCCATTGCACTCCGGCCTGGGCGACAGAGCGAGACTCCATCTCAAAAAAAAAAAAAGTGCATACCTCTGTTGTCTTCAGGATTTTCTTCCAGTAATTTTTACTCATTTTGTGAGCTTTGATCCTAGTGCTTTCTAGATTTTATCAGAAGGTGTTAACAAACAAACATTCTGATAAGAAACCGCGGTCATTCCTAAAGTGGTTCTTCGTTGGTTTGCTGACTGAAATGCTCAGGGGTTACCATCAGGTGCCACAGAAAATCGCAAGCAAACCAAGTTTGAGTACTAAAGAGTGACATTTATGTCCTGACTGACATGTGGCTGTCAGCTGTTCCAAGATGCCATCCATTGTAAGAAGCATCCTGATATCAGAGATGTTAAATCATTCAAATTGATGGGCTGGAAAGGTAGACTGGGGCCAGAGTATGAATCAATAAATAAACTGATAATTGATCAAGGGATAAAAAGTGATAATAAAATCCATTGTGGCAGTTCTTGGGGAAGAAAAAACCCGAGGTACTGAATTTTGCATGAATGATGTTAGTACCTTTTTCTCATGGGCTATATATTTTGTAATCAGATTTATCCACATCAGTAATATTTAACTGATGTAGTTGGGATAAATGGAGAGTTAACCTAGTCAGAGGAAAGACCCTTCACTATCTAACAGACAGCCCAGTGTCTCTAATAAAGAAGGATTTATTTTAATCAGTTTATCTTTAGAAATACAGTAAGTACTTTACCACAAGTTTGCATCAGGAATTAAGCCATGAACTGCACTTTTTTCTTTTTTTAACACATTTGAGAAGGCATAAAAAAAAGTAAAGTTATTTCTGACTGTTGTGCTAAATCTAGAGAGAAAAATAAAATGTTTAAATTTCATGCCAGCGATTCATGAGAAGAGAATTAAAAAGAAAAACAGTAGTCTTAAAGCTGGAGTGACAAACTATGTAAGAATACTTGATCAGGTTTGAGGGAAGCAGTAATGTGAGTCTGATACTTCCTTTTGCTTCCTTAAGAGAATAAATGTGAACTAGAGGTATGATTCCTGACAGGTCTCCTGCTTTACCATGAAACTTTTAATAGGTTGGAATCTTGAGACTGGAGTCATTAAAAAGTTGGCTAGTTCCTAACCTCTATTTAGGGGGATTGTACTGTGTGTGTGTGTGTGTGTATATATAATATATATATATATATTTTTTTCTGGCCTTTTGTTGGCATTAAAAAAGAAAAAAGGCAGTTTGTTTTGCAATCAGAAAACTCTTCTAAGAAGAATTTTGAAATATGAGAGTTACACTTTTAGGGTGTAAATCTTCGATTTTTTTGGTTCTGGACTTGGTTTTAAAACTTCGGATTCAGGCTGTGCTGTTTCTGATTACATTTGGTAGTCTGCCAAATACTAAGGTTTTAAAGTTTCTGTTTACTCCTTTATAAAGTTTGTTTACTCCTTTATAAGGAATGTAAATTTACTGTTGTAATGAATTGAAATGGTAGGAAGGCATCAGTGGGTCTTAAAAAAAATCTAAAGTAACAGATGAATTAGTAATCATGGTTACTTTCCAGTCAAAGGAATTTTTCTAGACTAGGATGGTATATTCTTAATGGGTTTATTAGGAATGTTCCTGAAGGGACATCTGTACAGATTTCTAAGCCACAACTCAATCAAGATACCTGATCTATTGATCAGTATTTCAAACATTAAAATTTTCTTTCAGCTTGAATCCAGGTTTTGGACAAGATAATTGCCTTACCAGTTGTGAGTTAGTTTTTGATACTTTGGGAACCTTGCCTTAAGTATCTTTTTATGATAGGTGCCTTATTTCCTCTGATTAACATTACTACCAGACTCAATCTTTTAGAGTTTAAAACTATATGAATTGGCAAAAGTATTTCATCATTTGGTTCATAGTGATTTAGTGAAAAGTGCTCAAGACAGATGAGATTTTAAATTTGTACTTTTAACCTAGGGAGTGAAACTTTGGGGCTATATAAGATGTGTATTGTTTCAACTTTCCTTCTTTAAAATGAGTGCTCTTATAAAATGAGTGGTTTATAAATGATATTTTGTCTGCCCTCATACAGTGTCATTAGGTCACTGTTCCACAGCCAGGGTCCATAATACATCTGTTCAGATTTTTTGCTATATTTGTAATATTAATCTTTTAACTCCTGAAATATATTCATACCATGTTTCTTTCTGTTTAGCCTATAGGATTTTTTTTCCACAACGGCTCCTGTCAAGTTGAGAAACTTTTTGTTTTTCAGCTATATTCTGTAATTTCAAAAATATATTCATAAAGTAAGCAGATATCCTGTGTACTTTTTCCCCCCACAGGCCATTTAAGCACCCGTCTAAAAAAAAATGAGTAGATCTTCATAGTAAGGTAGGATCTACAAGACACAAACTGAAGAGAAAAGCAAAGTTCAGAACAAATTGTAGCAAATGTTTAACAATTTAAAGGAGATTTGTATATTATTAAAATTACATTTTTTCCTGTGAATTACTTGTTCACCTAGTTCATATCCATCGATACCTTTTCCATCAGCTTGTTCTTACTCACCTAAGAATATTTGAATTGGGGATTTAACCCTGTTGTATGCTGTTTCACCCTCTGCCCCCTTTTCTCCTTTGTATGTGATGCTTTTATATTTTAGCTTCTGGGTAGTATATACTTTTATCAAACTTTGTGGCTTTTGGGTTTTGCTTTTTTGGTTAGAAAGGCCTTCCTTACTGCAAGTTATAGATAATTGGCTCCTGCTTTCTCCTGGAATTGTTACTGATTTTTTTTTTGAAGTTTGAATGTTTTATCTATTGATTTTTTTTTTTTCTGATGAAGACACCCATTTCTGTTTTCCCCAAGAATTATTTAAATGTTCCAATACCATTTTAAAAAGAGTCCATTCCTTCCCCATTTGTAAATTCCTAAATGACTTTAGGCCTACTTTTGGAATCTGTGTTCTGTTCCTTTAAAATATCTTTTCCATCTTCATTATTGTAGTTTTAAAATAATCTTTAAGGTTTGGTAAGTATGGAGTGTTATTGTTCCCTCCCATCCCAGCCCCCCCCACCCCATTTTAGAAGTTTCCTTTTTGAATGCTTTCTTTTTTAAAATTTTTTGAGATAGGCTTATTTTATTAGGTCCCCCCACCCCAAACACATACACACTGTTAATATTTCAGTGGGATCCCATTGAAATTATAGGTTAATTTTAGGAGCATATTGAAATTTTTATAATATCAAGGTGTCTAAGAACATGATGGTGTTTTACATTTTCCTAAATTTTGTATTTATATTTATTAGAGCTTCAGACATTTTTTGTACATAGCTTTTGTGCATATTTCTGTTGTTGAGGACACTTGTAGGATTTATTTTTTGGTTGTTGCTGTAAGTAGAATTTTTTTGTATAAAATTTTTATTTTACAGCTGCCTGTTGTTTACATGTAGAAGGCTAATGGATTGTTAGTTAACTTGCTGCTTAAGTGGATCTTTGACTAGAACCTTTTTTTAAAAAATTGTTTTATACTAGATTGCTTTTGAAATTAGTTCTTCGGATAGTGCTTTTTCACTGCTCAAGGATTCCTTCTACTCCTTCCATCCCTACTTTCATTTTACACTTAATTTATGGCATTTTTTGTTTGTTTTTTTTTTAGACAGAGTTTCACTGTTGTTGCCTAGGCTGGAGTGCAATGCGCTATCTCGGCTCACTGCAGCCTCCACCTCCTGGGATCAAGTGATTCTCCTGCCTCAGCCTCCCAAGTAGCTGGGATTATAGTCATGCGCCACCACACCCTGCTAATGTTGTATTTTTAGTAGAGACGGGGTTTCTCCATTTTGGTCAGGCTGGTCTTGAACTTTGCCTGCCTTGGCCTCCCAAAGTGCTGGGATTACAGGCGTGAGCCACCGTGCCCGGCCTAATTTATGGCATTTTTAGTTTTTTATTACATGATGCCTGTTTGTTTTGTCAGAGTTATGTGGGCATTTTAAGATTTTTTTTTTTCCGCCTATCCATAGCAAGCTGTGAACATTTTAAGATTTTGAATACACTTCAGATGTGTTATACTGCCTAGTTATTAATGATTATCTTAAATTATAGTTAAGAGTTTCAAATGTAAACATTATTGGACTGTGCGAGTGAACAAGACAAGTGACCATTTAATAAGGATGCCTTGAAATCTTCTGTATCTGCATATGTATGGGAAGAAGAAAAAGACATGTCAAAGGCTTTGTTCTGAGAAATATGGGACCTGAGCCAGGTGGGTGTGAATAGGAAGAGAGACAGTCGAAATCCCCAAAGATTGGATGGAGACTTAAAGGCATAAAGCCCCCTGCCATGTGCAGACAAATGTGGCTGTTGCGGTGTCTCCTGTCGGATTTTGGCAAAGACCCAGCCCTGTCAATTTGGGTCTCTTGAGCAGGTGGGGAGACCTACCATCATTCTGGTGGCTTGGGAATACAAAAATACATTTAAAAGTATTGACTGTGTCCTGTGTCAAGTGGACTAAATTTTAGAGAAATCTGCCCATTAGAAACACCTTTGTCTAGAATTTAGGACTTGGGGATTGGATTTTATGGAGTAGGATGTTAGAAATCGTTCACTACAGTCCAAATAGATTTTAAGGACTTGGTGTCAGGCCTTACTCTAGTAAATCTTATGGCAGAATGATACTAGCAATAAGAGTAGATGCTCAAGGGCCGGGGCGTGGTGGCTCACGCCTGTAATCCCAGCACTTTGGGAAGTCAAGGTGGGCGGATCACGAGGTCGGAGTTCGAGACCAGCCTGGCGGACATGGTGAAACCCAGTCTCTGCTAAATATACAAAAATTAGCTGGGCGTGGTGGCGTGTGCCTGTAATCCCAGCTACTCGGGAGGCTGAGGCAGGAGAAGTGCTTGAACCAGGGAGTTGGAGGTTGCGGCCAGCTGAGATTGCACCACTGCACTCCAGCCTGGCAACAGAGTGAGACTCCATCTCAAAAAAAAAAAAAAAAAAAAGTAGTTGTACAGAGCTGTGTTTTAAAGTTTGTGAAAAATGTGCACTCAAAGTTGATACTGATGTTTATGGTGGAAGCGTTTGTGGGAAAGGTAGAAGTGGTGATTTTTAGATAGAAAAAAGGTTTTATTACAAAGGAGAGTGAGAGATTATTATAAAGGTGAGAAAGGAGTGAAAGTTCCTAGTGATTTAGAGTTCTGATTTGAACTAATCCACTATGAATTATACAGAGACTAGAAAGATTAATTTGTGAGACTTTTCAAACTTTGTGAGAGTTTATTGAAGAACTAGAACACGTTAGTGGAAGTTGAAAATATGGCTGTCTTCTGATGGAAGAGATGCTTTACTAATATTCATAAACATGGAAATTCCCAGTTTCTGAAATTTGTTAAAAAATGGCAAGGGTATAATACAGTTATATTTGCTGGTAACATAACTGAATGTGCTGACCAAAGTGATTTTTGAAAGCGAATGTGGTCCAGGTGTGGTGGCTCATGCCTATAATCTCAGCACTTTGGGAGGCCGAGGCGAGTGGATCAGCTGAGGTCAGGAGTTCGAGACCAGCCTGGCCCACATGGCAAAACTCTGTCTCTACTAAAAATACAAAAAAATTAGCTGGGTGTGGTGGTGTAGTCCCAGCTACTGGGGAGGCTGAGGTAGGAGGATTGCTTGAGCCAGGGAGGTGGAGGTTGCTGTGAGCCCAGATCACACCACTGTACTCCAGCCTGGGCAACAGAGCGAGACTGCCTCAAAAAAAAAAAAAAGACGTGAATGTGCCCTACTAGAAATAGAGAAACTGGCCAGAAAGTCATTATTATAGCATGGTCAGATAATCAGAGCTTGAACTAGAGTGGCAACTTTTAATATTTAAATTTAGGGAGGATTAATTAATAAATATCTCCAGAATTGCAAGGCAGGAGCTACTATAGCAGTCTTTTTTGTTTTTTTCTTTGAGATGGAGTTTTGCTGTTGTCGCCCAGGCTGGAGTGTAGTGGTGTAGCCTCGGCTCACTGCAACCTCTGCCTCCTGGGTTCAAGCGATCCTCCTCCCTCGGCCTCCCGAGTAGCTGGGATTACAGGCAGCTGCTACCACATCTGGCTAATTTTTGCATTTTTAGAAGAGATGGAGTTTCACCATGTTGGCCAGGCTGGTCTCGAACTCCGGACCTCAGGTGATCTGCCTGCTCTGGCCTCCCAAAGTGCTGGCATTTCAGGCGTGAGTCACTGCACCGGGCCTACCATAGCAATCTTCAAGAGAAAGATATCCTGGGTTTTAGGCCTCAGTGAGGATGTTTGCATAGAAATGTCCCGTGGCACACAAATAAATGAGACAACAGGCAGTTGGAGCTGGAGAAGAGAACTGAGCCATTCCCACTGCCAGTTTATATTTTATAGTCTTAATTTGCTTAGAAAAATGTCTAACACAGAGTATGCCCTTAAAAATTAGTTGTTGTGGTTTTTTTTTTTTTTTTTTTTTTTTTTTTGGAGATGGGGCCACTCTGTCACCCAGGCTGGAGTGCAGCAGCATGGTCATGGCGCAGCAGCATGATCATGGCTCACTGCAACCTCTGCCTCCCAGGCTCAAGTGATCCTCCCGCCTCAGCCTTCCAAGTAGCTGGGACCACAGACACGCCATCAGGCCTGGCTAATTTTTTTATATTTTTGGTAGAGATGGGATTCCACTGTCTTGCCTAGGATGGTCTCGAACTCTTGAGCTCAAGGTGTCCGCCTTTCTTGTTCTTCCAAAGTGCTGGGCGCCTGGGCTTGCTTTGTTTTTTATTACTTAAGTTACCCTTCTTCCATTTACTTTGTAAGTTTCAAAAAAACAAACAAACAAACAAACAAACAAACTTTTTTGTTGTTGTAAGTTGCCTTTTCCCTTTATTCTCTTCTTTCTTTTGGGTTTATTCCTTCAAGTCTCTTTACTGTTAGTTAATGGACTTTTGGGAAGGAGTGAGATAAACAGATGTGTTCATTTTTGTCTTACTTTGACCAGGTACTATACATGTGTTTATATAGCTAGTGTGCCTTGGACATTATGGAGTCTAGTGTGATAAAGATGTTTTAGAAAAGTATTTCCTATGTACCCCATGGTTGAAAGTGTGTGTAAGCATTTGACTAACATTCAGTAATTTGCAGTTCTGATTCATAGTAATATAAAGTCATTTAATGTTAATTGTAATTATATAAGTGCCAAGGACTGCTTGCCTATGGTTACATAGTGGTGGAATCAGGATTTCAGCAACAGTAATTCTACACCCAAGTCCTTTGCTCTTTCTTGAGTATGTCAGATCTTATGGTTTCTTTCAGCTGTATTAATCAAAGGAAGATAGAATAAGAAGGCTAATTTTAATAGTAATTTTAAGGCTGAAAAATGACCGCCAGTTGTTATTGAGAATCTGTATTCGTTCCAACATAATCGTGAACAGTGTACTCACTATAGCCCAATTTTCTTTTAAGGGAAGGGAAAGAGAAGTATGTAGGAAAAATAAGATTAAGTTAATGGCAAAGATAGTATTCAAAATGGAGTCATGCATTTTACTGAAGGTGAACTATAATATTGATAACATTTATAACAAAATTGGGTTCTTACTTTGTGCCAGGTACTGTGCTAAACATTACTTCATTTACTTCTGATAAATTTTTCATTAGGTGGATGATACTGTAATTAATTTCATTAGATCAAAACTGTATTCAAGAATATACAAGTGATAGAGCTTGGGTATGAATCCTGGCAGCCAGTACTCCAGAGCTTGAACTCTTTGTCACAGTAGTAAATACTGAACTCTTAGTCACAATACTAAATAACTGCCTTGCTGAACTAATACCTGAGGTGTTCCAGGGATGTACATTTACTTTTGCTAATTCCCAGGTAGATGACACCGGGTGAAAAATGAGGTTCAGAGAGGTTAAGTAACTTAAAAGATCGTATGTCTCATAAATGGAATAGATGGAAATCAAACTCACATCTGCCTAATTCCAAACCTTGTGTTCTTTTAGTACTCCCTATTATCTTTGAACTAATACAACCTTTTAGAGTTACGAAGTGCTTTAATATATATGCTTTTATAATGTTTTTGTGTCTTGCAGGGATTTATCAAAGATGTTCATGAAGACTCCCTTACAGTTGTTTTTGAAAATAAGTAAGTTATTTTTGTTGACAAAGGCCTTAATTTTAGAGATGGCAGTGCCAAACTTTTTGCTTTTGGGTGTTCCTACTGCCAGTGGAAAAATGATTTTGCTTTTGGGGGGTGGGGAGGTTTGGTTGTTTGATCATAAGTCTAGTTTTGATAATTCTTTATCTGTTTTTCTGCCCATAATTGTCACTTTTTTCATAACCCTCTTCGCCAGAACATGTATGGATATGAATCAGTTTTGCAGAAATAGATGGCACAAATTAGATGATAATATGCTTAATATTTAAAAGCCCAGAATTTTCAAATGAGGTTGTAGAAGGTCTTCCAGTTGACTACTGGTCATCAGAATAAGTATTAAGCCATTTTTAATTGCCTGAGGGGTATGCAGTCTAAAAATGGGAAAGACAGCATGCTGGGTTTGGTTAGGAAGGGCTATAAAAGAGCGCTGGGCTGGGTGCGGTGGCTCATGCCTGTAATCCCAGCACTTTGGGAGGCCGAGGCGGACAGATCACTTGAGGTCAGGAGTGTGAGACAGCCTGGCCAACATGGTGAAACCCTGTCTCTACTAAAAAATACAAAAAAATTAGCTAGTCATGGTGGGGGGCGCCTGTAATTCCAGCTACTTAGGAGACTGAGGCAGGAGAATTGTTTGAACCCGGGAGGTGGAGGTTGCAGTGAGCCGAGACGGCGCCGTTGCACTCCAGCCTGGACGACAAGAGCAAAACTCCATCTCCAAGAGCACTTTTTAATTGATGGTCAGAAAAAAACTGTTCAGCTTCCACTTTTAAGCTGTTTCTGGAATTGCCTGAAAAGATCTTTGCCTAACAGCTGCTTCATGTAGAAACAAGTGTTGAGATGACTTCTATCTTTGAGCAGCTGCCATTTGGACAGTAATGGTGAAAAGAAAGCATCCCCAAATCTTTTACTTGTCAGCTGCTACTTTGCCCAGCCTTGGCAGATAGAAACTTGAGGGACATTTTATGTCATAGTATACTTCCCAGACATATAAATGACCTATGAGAAATTAGAGTAGGGAATAATTTTTTACTTTATAATTTCAGCTTTTAAAATACAACATAAAAAATGTCAGTTAACTGCTAAATTGGTTTAATACATTCATATTTGCTACAGAGTTAAAAGTAAGCTTTTTCTAGGTTCTAATTATAATGTATATATCCACTGTAGGAAAGATAAATGGAACGTGAGAAAATGAAATCTTTTGTAATTCAGCTATTCAAAATAATTGCTGATAATTTTCTGTATTTCTGTGAACATGTATACTAAAAAGAATTACACAGTTTATATTGTTTTGTAATATATGAAATTGTGTTTCCTTTATTGATAGGTCATGTAGTTGTGAAACTATTTGAAATAAGTTGATACCACTACTATTTATTGGGCAGCTGTCCGAATCAAAGTTAGTCATCACTGTGAACTTAGCTTATTTCATTTGCAGAATAATGTATGTATTGCTCTTATGATGAGTAATTTGGGAGAATGTGTACTGCTGTTAGGATGAGTAATTTGGGAGGTAATGTACAATTGTTAACAATTATGTTAATTATGAACTTATTAAGAGTCATACAAAATCTGTTCTACTTCAGTAACTAATTACTTGGGAAATTATTAATAGTATGAATGTTGTTTTTTTTCTCTTTAGGGAAAGCTAAATGATAAACTAACTTGAAAAAATATGCAACACCAGGCGTAGACTATATATTTTTAAGTTGTTAATACACCTTTTCTAATCCTTCAGTTGGCAACCAGAACGCCAGGTTCCATTTAATGAAGTTAGATTACCACCACCACCTGATATAAAAAAAGAAATTAGTGAAGGAGATGAAGTAGAGGTATGTATTTTTAAGTTTATTTTCTTGTGTCTATTTTTTTGATTTAAATAAATACTCTTTTAGGAGAATTAGCTTAGTTGATGGAGGATAAATCTAATTCCTTTTCTCTATTCTTTCTATTGGTGGTAATAGCTGTGTAATATAGCAGTGCTTGAGTTTTGGAGTTAGAATCGGTCTCACCTGTCCCATTTTTAGCTTTGTAGACTTTAAATTTATCATTATAATTTGGAAGTCATGGATGATAGTGCATTTGAATTCTTAAAAGAACCTAGCATAGAACGCTATGCACTATGGTGTTACCCTTTTCCTTCTTTTTGCTAATTACTTTAAATAATTTGTCTTAACGATTTGCCTAGGTGTCTTTATGAGGTGTTAATAGTTATTTTACTATAGTGATCATTAACAGAGTTCATATGTAACAACGTGAAATATTGTAACTAGCTTTCTGCCTTCTACAATATTCTAGAAATGTCTGAGGAAAAATTTAAAAGTACAGAAAAGCAAAAAAAATACAGGAGGAGGGAAAGAAAAAATCACAGCTCACAGATGAATAAAACATTGTTCATGTTGTGCATGTTCTTTCAGGCTTGTCTCACCATCCCAAAATGATGGGATTATAGGCGTGAGCCACCGTGCCCGGCCCTACAAACATTTTATTTTATTTTATTTTATTTATTTTTTGAGATGGAGTTTCCCTCTTGTCTTCCAGGTTGCAGTGCAATGGCGCTATCTTGGCTCACTGCAACCTCTGCCTCCCAGGTTCAAGCGATTCACCTGCCTCAGCCTCCTGAATAGCTGGAACTACAGGCGTGTGTCACCACGCCTGGCTAATTTTTGTATTGTTAGTAGAGACGGGCTTTCACAATGTTGGCCAGGCTGTTCTCGAACTCCTGACCTCAGGTGATCTGCCCACTTTGTCCCCCCAAAGTGCTGGGATTACAGGTGTGAGCCACCGTGCCTAGCCATTTACAAACATTTTAAACGTACGTATTCTGTACTAAGCACTTTGCAAATGATTTAGTTATCTGCCAATTTTATTTTACTTTATTTTATTTTTTGAGATGGAGTCTCACTCTGTCGCCTAAGCTGGAGTTCAATGGAGCGATCTCAGCTCACTCCAACCTCCTCTTCCCAGGTTCAAGCGATTCTCCTGCCACAGCCTTCTGAGTATCTGGGATTATAGGTACCCACCATCACGCCCAGCTAATTGTTTTACTTGTAGTAGAGACAGGGTTTCGCCTTGTTGGCCAGGCTGGTCTTGAACTCCTGACCTCAGGTGATCCGCCCACCTTGGCCTCCCAAAGTTCTGGGATTACAGGTGTGAGCCACCATACATGGCCTGATTTTTTAATGACAAATTTTCTTTGAGCTCTCATTAATCTAGATAATATGCTAGGAAGTCAAAAATTGCAGCACTTCAATCCCTGACAACCTTAACTTAGTGTACCCACTTTGGTGGAAGTCAAAGATAAAAGAGTGAGTAGAGTGAATGCTTTACTCATTCATGAGGGACTTGGCTCATGGCACCCTGACATAATTTATACTTTGCTTTAGTAAAAGCAAAATAGTACACAGTGAACTTAGTGCAAATAATTAAAATCCAGGCAGAATTTTTAAATGGCAGTAAGTTAAGAAGTAACTTTTTGTAAGGATACCTGTAACTATCTGTGTGTATTAGAGTTCTTGAGGAAAATGTTACTGGTGGCATCTGGGGGAGACACGAGGAAACAAAGTGGTGAAGTGACTGCTGCAAATCAAGGAGTGCGAAGTGGGGTCCTTGGTGGGTGCTATATATGGCAGTGATGCTGCAGATTACTGTGTTCATTTGGACTTTAGATTTTATTGAAAATGTTTTTCTCAATATTGTATCTCTTTCTAATAGTTTTCTGTGAGAATAAAGGGCTTGATTCATTTTCATTTTTCAAAATTTATTTCTGGTACCGTGTTTTTTGGATTTTGAGTAAGCAAAAGTTAGGTCAAGCAAGGAATGATGTAGGTTTGGACATGTTCTAGAATTAGAAATGTGTGGCACTCAGTTTTGAGAGTAATGCTTCTTACACTTTTTTGTTGTTTAGACACTTAAAATTGGTAGCGTCAAGTCTCAGATTAAAGGGAAAACTACTCTTGGTGGGGTGGTGAGGGTGTTGTTACAGTGTACTTTTTCCATTCCTGTCCAGGAGGGTCCTTCCCTGTTCCTGAACAGTCTGGCTCACCCTTGTGGTCTGCCTCCGCTTTTGTGAAGAAGACATTGGTGTTAGAGATTGAATGATTTAGAAATTGAATCTAGAGTTTTTTTTAAATTTCACATTATGTTTTATGATTCAGCTCTGGTCAAATTTGCTCTCTAGAATTTTGTAAGTCATTATCTGAAATTAAGATGTGATTTTTTTTCACTTTTGAAAAATTTAAAAATTAATATAAGGAAAAAGTTTAAGCATAACCTTGCCACCCATAGGATTTTGTTTTTTTGTCACCGTTTATTAAGGATTTATCCGTATTACGTAGAGTGTTTAGAAATTCGGAGTTAGTGCTTTCCCAGGTAACGTTTCGAAAGCCTCTTCCCCTTCTTTAAATTTAAAGTAATAAAGCTTAATGTAAAAAATGAAATGGTAAAAAATTATATAAAGTACAAAGTAAACCTTCCATCTTAATGTAGGTGTACTTGTCCACCCACCCTATCTTAAATCTCATTTACCAGAGTTGATTCTCTTGTAAGTTTTTTATTTGCATGTATAAAGGACATACTTAAGTTGAAAAAAATTGGGATTAAGTTATATATTTGTGACTTTTGTATTCACTTAATTAGGACAGCAAACATTTTCGTGTCTTCTCATTTAAATTTACCTCATTTTTTGTAACCACCTCAAAATTATTTGGTGTGGATATATCAAATTAAAAGACATTGAAATTACCAGATTTTTTGATGTTAGCAAAAGAAAACAATGCCAGAGTTAAAGTTAATATTCTTATGCAAGTCTGGTAGTATAATTCCTAAGAGGTTAACATTTTTAAAAGTATTAAAATGTACCATTTCATCCTCCAAAAATGTCTTCAGAATTACTTTATACTTTTATTAACACTGGAGGTATCTTTTTCATACATTAAGTGACTGTATTATATTGTTCGTATGTACAGTTTTGTAAACTTGGTGGATGGAAACTGATGTCTCGTGAATTCTCATTTCCTTAATGAATAGTAGTATGGGAACATCACTTAAATTAGTTGGTTGGCTCTTAACCCCTTGTTCTGTGAATTGTCTATTTTTTGTTTGTGCAGTTTTTGGTGTAGGAAGTCCTTGCATTTTATGGTTGAGTTTTATTATTTTTATTTTATTTTATTTTTGAGATGGAGTTTTGCTCTTGTTGCTCAGGCTGGAGTGCAATGGTGCGATCTTGGCTCACCACAACCTCCACCTCCCGGGTTCAAGCGATTCTCCTGCCTCAGCCTCCCTAGTAGCTGGGATTACAGGCATGCGCCATCATCCGGCTGATTTTGTATTTTCAGTAGCGACGGGGTTTCTCCATGTTGGTCAGGCTGGTCTCAAACTCCCGACCTCAGGTGATCAGCCTGCCTTGGCCTCCCAAAGTTCTGGGATTACAGGTGTGAGCCACTGTGCCCGGCCCTGAGTTTTTATCTTTTTTGTGTTTTTTTCTTAGGCAATTTTTTTTATTTTTTATTTTTTGAGATGGAGTCTCACTAAGTTGCCCAGGTTGGAGTACAGTGGCACAATCTCAGTTCACTGCAACCTCCACCTCCCGATTTTAAGTGATTGTCGTGCCTTGGCCTCTGAGTAGCTGGAATTACAGGTGTGAGCCACCATGCCCAGCTAATTTTTTTATTTTTAGTAGAGATGGTGTTTTGTGATGTTGGCCAGGCTGGTCTCGAACTTCTGGCTTCAAGTGAACACCCGCCTCGGCCTCCCAAAGTGCTGAGATTATAGGCGTGAGACACTGCGCAGGCTTACTTTTACATTTTTAAATTATGTTTTTTACATCTGCTTCCCTGCACTATTTTTCCCTTATACCGGTGGGGGGGTGTGGGTGGTAATCCTTTTAGGTTGCTTCATATCTGATCGCCTTAGTTATGAAATGTAATTTTTTGGTCAATAAACACTTTTTCTTAAAATTTTTCTGGGATTGTGCAAAATAGCAGAGGTAAACTGACATTCTTCAATCATACTTAGAGATGGTCAGGCTCGATTGTTTACTGGTTTATTATAAAGGATACAAGTCAGGAACTGCCAAATGAAAGAGATGCATGAGGCAAGGTCGGGGTGAGGGAAGGGGCTTGGAAAGTAGAGCTTCCATGACTTCTTTGAGCATGCCACATTTCCAGCCCATCAATAGATTCACCAGCCCGGGAGCTCTACCATCATACTTTTTAAACAGATTATTTCAGAGTCACAAAACGGTTTGTGTCCTCTTCTTAACTGTGTGAATACTTTATTAGCTTGTCCAAGGTTAGTCTGGAGGTTGGGAAGCTGATAACCAGTTTCATTTTTTGTTTTTCCAAATGTATTCACAGGGTTTGGTCAGTTTTGTGCCAGACTCACAACATTCTTCTGCAGCTCTAGGAATCCTTCTTTGAAGGAAAGAAAAGGTGACTTTGCCCTTAGTAATAAATTTAGAACAAAAATGATCCAAGAGAGAGCTTTATTAAGCTTGTAAGGTGATTTTTAAAGACTTGAGCCATAAGAAATTTCCATTCTTGTAGGTCAGAAATGGTTAAGTATTGACAGTTTCATATGGTTTACACTAACGTTTTGTTACATTAAAAATATATTGGTTGCTTAAATACAGGGTTTGCCTTTCTAGCCCCTTAGGAAATTTACATGAAGTTACAGCACATAAAGTAATGTCATGGCCCAGCAGTGGACCCAAGAAGACATCATATGATTTATAGTAGAAAGTTAATTTTGAAAAGGTCTAAAATGGAAATATTTATTTTTATACCTAATTAGTGGCTTTTTATTTGCCTTTTAAAAAGTGGTGTCATCTCTTTAAAAATCTTCATAACACTTAATAGTAAATATTTCATAAGTATTTGCTTAATGATTGATTTTTGCTGACTAAAGATTGCTAGAAAAATATGCTCCGCCTGTAAAGTTTGAAGGTAATGTGAAAATGAAGAGTTCTTTAGATTTCGTTTACATTGGGTATCTAGTACAGTGTTTTGGGCTCTTGGAAGGGCAGTAGAAATATCCCTCCTCCCTCATTTCACATGTAACATTTTTGCTTTTTATTTTAGATATCTGCCTTGCTCAGCAAGTAATATATAAGCAACACACATAGACATGTTACATAGTAAGCCTGACATCTAAGTTGATAACGTGTTTTGTTTTTGTTTTTTTCTGTTTTCTTTTCTTTTTTTTTTTTGGAGATGGAGTTTCGGTCTTGTCCAGGCTCTAGTGCAATGGCGCCATCTCGGCTCAGCGCAACCTCCGCCTCCTGGGTTCAAGTGATTCTCCTGCCTCAGCCTCCCAAATAGCAGAGATTACAGGCATGTGCCACCACACCCAGCTAATTTTGTATTTTTAGTAGAGACGGGTTTTCTCCATGTTGGTCAGGCTGGTCTCGAACTCCTGACCTCAGGTGATCCACCCGCCTCGGCCTCCCAAAGTGCCAGGATTACAGGCTTGAGCCACCACGCGCAGCCCTGATCATGTTTTTTGTAAGGTTTCTTCCTTGCATTTAGCATATTTGAAATTTTAAAAACCTGTTTTTGAACTGTGAGGTTTTCTGGTTTAGTATTCATAGTTAAAATAGGAATTGGCAAGTTTTTGTTCTTGTGGCATATGCCTTTCCTTTTCTAGTCATATGGCGGATTGTCAGGCATTATGGTTATATATCTATATATTATATTAAAATGTTGGGATAGGCGCCTTGAGAGAAATTGGATTAAAAAAGAGAGTAAAAATTATCTGAGGTAAGACACTCCTTTCTTTTACAACTTTTTAGATTTTTTTTTTTTCCAAATTTTATTTTTTTGAGACAGGGTCTTACTCTGTCACCCAGGCTGGAGTACAATGGTGCCATCATGGCTCACTTACAGCCTTGACCTCCCGGGCTCAAGGGATCTTCCCTGTCTCAGCTTCTTGAGTAGCTGGGATCATAGGCGTGTGCTACCATGCTGGGCTAATTTTTGTATTTTTTGTAGAGATGAGGTTTTGCCATGGTGCCCAAGCGAGTCTTGAACTCCTGGGCTCAAGCAGTCACCCACCTCAGCCTCCCAAAGTGGTGTGTGCTACCATGCCTAGTCTAATTCAGTATTTTATTTATATAAAAGATATACATGGATTATTTACTCTACTTTTTAAAAAGTTTTAAGTTTGATTCTTTTGGCCAGTCTGAAGTTTTTAGCTGTCTGTATTTAGATGTAGTTTTTCTCATCATACCAGACCATTGTTAGTCTTACTGCTTGGGAAACGCTCGCACATAAAGGAGAGACGAACATATTCTTTGTTACTTGTTTTTGTCTTGCAGAGTGGCCAGTTTCTAGGACTTGATATAGTAAAGAAAGCTGGTAGGAAACTGATTTGTTAAAGTGTCAGCCTTAAAGGTGAATGAGATAATACTGTTATTTAGGTAGAGAAATCATACATGTTCATTCCAGATGTTAAACTTTTCTAATGCGCATTTTCTTCTTAAAATGTCATAATACAAAATGGCAGATACATAATAGCAGTACTCAATAAATGTATTTCACATGTTGAAAATGGGTCCTTGTGATTATTTAGTTTAATAGTAAATAATAGGAAAATTTCTTTGGAAAAATGGAAATATAGTTAATTTACTGAAGACTGGTAAAAATTCTCTGTCTTTGATACTTCTTCTTAATTTGGCTACTTGAAAGGCATAGGTTGGGCCAGGTGCAGTGGCTCACGCCTGTAATCCCAGCACTTTGGGAGGCCGAGGCGGGCAGATCATGAGGTCAGGAGATTGAGACCATCCCGGTTAACATGGTGAAACCCCATCTCTACTAAAAATACAAAAAATTAGCCAGGTGTGGTAGCGGGTGCCTGTAGTCCCAGCTACTCGGGAGGCTGAGGCAGGAGAATGGCGTGAACCCGGGAGGTGGAGCTCGCAGTGAGCTGAGATCGCGCCACTGCACTCCAGCCTGGGCGACAGAGTGAGACTCCGTCTCAAAAAAAAAAAAAAAAAAAAAAAAGGCATAGGTTGAACATTATGAACTTGAATGAAAAATTGATGACTTTAGGATCCAGATTGGAATTACATTTAAATCACTCACATTTGTTTGCTTGAGTTTAGAGATTTTTTTTGAAACAGAATTTGACTTGGGATCATTTGGTGGAAAGAATCCTGAAATAGGCTTTTGGAATTTGATTCTTCCTATTTATTTCATCCTGTACTCCATAAAACGATAGTGATTAAAATGAGTGCTATTGTGTTTTTAGGCTTCTCATCATGGTCACTGCACAGTCTCCTGGATTTTAGTATGTTAGAGCAGTGTGTGGGCCATTTGAGAGTGTGAATTGTTCCTGCGAAATAGTTTGCAGAGTTAAGTAAAATCTGAGGAAAAGGAATTTCTGTGGGGCGCTGTTATTCAATGACATATTCGTAAATCAATTCAGTAATTAACATTTAGGATATAGTACACTAGAGCACAGTTTTAATGCTGGCTTATTGAAGTGATATTTTATTGTGTGAGATATACTCTTCATTTTGTATAGGATATGATTTGATCCATAGCACTGTAAGTGGGGGTGTTTTTTTTTTTCCTTCTTCCTGAGACGGAGTCTTGCTTGTCGACCAGGCTGGAGTGCAGTGGCGTGATCTCGGCTCACTGCAACCTCTGCCTCCTAGGTTAAAGTGACTCTCCTGCCTCAGCCTCCTGAGTAGCTGGGATTACAGGCACTCGCCACCATGCCCGGCTAATTTTCGTATTTTTAGTAGAGACGGGGTTTCACCATACTGGTCAGGCTGGTCTCAAACTCCTGACCTCAGGTGATCCACCCGCCTTGGCATCCCGAAATGCTGAGATTACAGGTGTGAGCCACTGTGCCCGGCTTTTTTTTTTTTTTTTTTTTAAGAAGGAGTCTTGCTCTGTCATCCAGGCTGGAGGGCAGTGGTGCGATCTTGGCTCACCTCCCAGGTTCAGGCGATTCTCCTGCCTCAACCTCCCAAGTAGCTGGGATTACGGGCGCCCGTCCACCACCATGCCCAGCTAATTTTTGTACTTTTAGTAGAGATGGGGTTTTGCCATGTTGGCCAGGTTGGTCTCAAACTCCTGACCTCAGGTGATCCACCCGCCTCAGCCTCCCAGAGTGCTGGGATTACAGGTGTGGGCTGTGCAGCCAAATTTGTAGTGTTTTTGATTCAGGCTTAGGAATTTAGGTTTAGTCACTTTATGAGAGTAACTTGGTCTTTCAGGGGTGAAGTTATGAAGCTTACAGAAGTGGATATTAAGTTTAAAATTGAGTTCAGCATTTCATCGTTCAGTGAGAAAAGCCTCCAGGCAGTTGAGATGGTTTATTTAGAAAGCCAGATTCATGAATGATTACGCTTTGGTGAAAATAGAATAAGGGGGTTAGGTAGTTTTAAGACATAACATTTTCAGCAAATGAGGCTTGATTTACCCACATTAACAAGAGATATTCGAACTGCCTCTCTGAGATAGTTACTCGAATGGGCACCTTCTTTTGGTTGTTAGGATATTCTTTTTTTTTTTTTTGAGACGCAGTTTCGCTCTTGTTGCCTAGGCTGGAGGGCAATGGCGCGATCTCAGCTCACCGCAGCCTCCGCCTCCCAGGTTCAAGCAATTCTACCTCAGCCTCCCGAGTAGCTGGGATTACAGGCATGCACCACCACGCCTGGCTAATTTTGTATTTTTAGTAGAGACAGGGTTTCTCCATGTTGAGGCTGGTCTCGAACTCCTGACCTCAGGTGATCCACCCACCTCGGCCTCCCAAAGTACTGGGATTACAGGCGTGAGCCACCGCGCCCGGCCTAGAATATTCTTTTTGTAACCCTCAGTATACTTGGGAAAACAGTCATCACTGATCATTTACCAAATAATTTTGTAGCAGAAAGATTGAAAGGGTAGTAAGGTTGTTATTGGACCTTTTTTTTTTTTTTTTTGAGACAGGGTCTCGCTCTGTCACCCAGTTTAGAGTATAGTGGCATGATCATGGCTCACTGCAGCCTTGACCTCCCAGTCTCAAGTGATCCTCCTTCCTCAGCCTCCCAAGTAGCTGGGACTAGAGGCATGCACCAACCACACCTGGCTAATTAAAAATTTTTTTTATAGAGACGGAATCTTCCTGTGTTGTCCAGGTTGGTCTCAAACTCCTGGGCTCAAGCAGTCCTCCTGCCTCAGCCTCCAAAAGTGCTGGGATTACAGGCATGAGCCACTGTGCCCCCCATTATTAGACTTTTTTAAAGGCCATTATTGACTCCATGCTGGAGTATAGTGAAGCAAACACAACTCACTGCAGCCTTGACTTCCTGGGCTCAAGAGATCCTTCCACCCTACCCCAGGCCCCCAAGTAGCTGAGATTACAGGCACATGCCACCATGCCTGGCTAACTTTTGTATTTTGCATAGTGATGGTGTTTCACCATGTTGTCCAGGCTGGTCTCGAACTCTGGAGCCAAAGTGATCTGCCCACCTCAGCCTCCCAGAGTACTCGGATTATGGGCGTGAGCCCCACCACGCATGGCCTTATTAGACATTTTAGTGAGGGTTTAAACATAGCAAATCTAACTTTTTCATATTTTCCAGGTTTTGATGATATATGTATCTACAATGAATGCAGTTCTCTAAATGTAACTAACTGCTCACTGTTATACATGAACCTAGAACATACCAATCTTATAAATATTGATAGCAGATTTAAAATATATCTCTAATAAATTCTAGCTTATTCTGGTTATTCTTACAGTTGGATCATCAGAATGCAGTCCTTGAATACTTTGGAACTTTTAATGACATCTCATTCTATTGAAGAAGGGATAGCCATCTCTGTGCTGTAATTTTAGCACATTTAGTCAATTGGATTGACTAATCTATTGAATATTTTTGCATTTCATTATCTTTCTTTTTCTAGTTACCTTTGTATACACATCTGCTTTTGACATTTCCACTTACGAAGTACATTTTGGCACACAAACATTTCTTAAAATTTTATCTTCAATTTTTATTTTACCTTTTTTTCCCCCCCGGACAGGGTCTCGTTCTGTCACCCAGGCTTGAGTGTAGTGGTACAATCTTGGCTCACTGCAGTCTCAACTTCCCAGGCTCCAGCAATCCTCCCACCCTAGCCTTCCATGTAGGTGGGACCACAGGTGCGCGCTACGACACCTGGCTAATTTCTTTTGTATTTTTGATAGAGATGGGGTTTCATCATGTTGTCCAGGGTGGTCTTGAACTCCTGAGCTCTCAAGCAGTCGACCTGCTTTGGCTCCCCAAAGTTTTGGGATTATAGGTGTAAGCCACCGTGCCTGACCACAAACATCTTAAAAGATGGAAGAATACTGTCATATACCCTTTTAGCAAACCAGGATGATCTGGGTTCTTGTTGGAGGATTTTGCATGATGGAGTCTCAGTTGAGTCATTAACTGGATGAGAATACACATCATCTTTCCCTCTTCTCCTTAGAAATACATTGTTTGAGAACAATGAGAAATACATCGTTTGAGAAATACATTGAGAACATTCATCTAAGATGTCACCATCTCAGACTTCATAGTCTGAGGTTTTGCTTTGTAAGATAATTTCACATTTATCAGTAGAATCTAGTGTGCTGCTATCTCTTTGCATCTGTTGTCTGATATCTCTAATAATTAGAAAGGCCTTCCTCTGTAAATTTTTCTTCTCCGCAATTATGAGTGAAAAAAATTCATAATTATCAACTGGTCAATGGTAGCTAAAAGCAGACTACAAGGATGGTGTCTTTGGTCTTTTTGAACTGTTTTGAAAGAGATGTGATACCTCAGGCTATGCAGTAAGGAAACTCTATGAACATTAACAGTTTATTTCACTGTTGTATCCTCTAGGTGATGCCATCATTCCTCTGTTCCATTTTAGTCTTTATTTAAAGCATAGCTGAGAATAACTGATGAATGTTGATGAAATTGTAAAGTGTTTCAAGATATAGGAAAAATAAGATCACTAGATTCTACCTTACATTTATAAAAGGGCCCAGTGGATACATATAATAATTACAGAATAAGGGTGAGTTCTGTTCTAGTCTTAGAAAAGTAAACTTTCTTGTTTTTTGGAATATGTCGTAAGGAAGAATATAAGTCATGAGATATTGATCCCTTTGAATAGTTAGATCTGTTTATAAAAGAAATGGAAAAGCTAAAATTGAGTTTAACGGACCCTGATTGGTATATTGGACTTCCTGCTTTTTCTCATAGCTTTTTTCTAATCATGGTATACGATAAAGTTCATTAGTAGGTTTTGGTTTATTCATTTCCAGTTCCAGTATTCCTACCACTTCCAAGATTACTCTCAAATCATCCTGATAGAAGCTTCAGGCTTTCTAAAAGTCTTTGTTTTTAGTTGTTTGTGTTTATCTCCCAGATGGCTGTTAACAGCCACTGATAGGTTTCCCTGATGATCTCTGCAAGGACAGTCAATCTTGGTTTTTATTGGTTTTTAGTTTCTTCTCAGCCCCCCTTTGCTACCTTTCTCTATATTGAAAATATAATATGTTAAAGAAGCTCTGCTGTGTCATAAGAAATAACTCTAATCCCAAGTGAAAGCTTCTGTGACCTATTATGTTAATAAAACTGATATTTATAGATATAAAGAATATGACTTGTTTTTTTGTGGATAGTTTTTATTTTGTTTTTTTTGAGATGGAGTTTTGCTCTAGGTGCCTAGGCTGGAGTGCAATGGTGTGATCTCTGCTCACTGCATCCTCCACCCTCTGGACATGATTCTCCTGCCTCAGCCCTCCGAGTAGATGAGATTACAGGCACCTGCCACCATGCCCGGCTAATTTTTATGTTTTAGTAGAGACAGGGTTTACCGTGTTGGTCAGCCTTGTCTCGAACTCCTGACCTCAGGTTATCCACCCACCTTGGCCTCCCAAAGTGCTGGGATTACAGGTGTGAGCCACTGCGTCCGGCCTGGATAGGAATTTTGTAAGATACTAGCTAGATGTATTCTGCTAGATGGACTGAATGTGTGTAATTTTTTTATTCAGTTAAACAATTTTAGTACATTTGATTTAGGTTCTTTAGCACGGGATCTAAATGTCATATCCTCGATGGAATTTAAAAATTACGTTAAATCACTTTCTGAGAACAATTTTTAATATTAACAATGTTGACAAACAGGAAGACCTGTGTTTTACATTATTTAAAACTCCTTTGTAAGAGCATTTCTTTAAAATAATACTTATGTTTAGTAAACCTCATGAATATGGAATTAATTTCTAAGAAGCTAAATTGCCCAAAAAAGTAGTTTTATTTTTAAGTAGTAAATTTAAGTTACATATCACTTTCTTTAAATTGCATTTAATATGCCAATTTAAATAAAATAGCATTTTTCATTCTTAAGTTTAATGGGATTGGGTATTAATAAAAAGTCATTTACAGCATTGAAATCTTTTGGGATGAATGGATATAGGCATTTTTTTTTCTTCTCAGGTATATTCAAGAGCAAATGACCAAGAGCCATGTGGGTGGTGGTTGGCTAAAGTTCGGATGATGAAAGGAGAAGTAAGTACTCTTCACACTTGCTTTGTGACTAGTTTCTAAGGAAGTACCTCAGTGCTTGGTTTTTGTAAATCTTATTTCAACTGTTAGTTTTATTTCTAAAAGCCTACCTGAGAAATAGTTGATCAGACATTTCCATTAGCATTAATTTCTGTTTGTGTTCTGTATTGGCAAACACCAAAGCTGCTCTGCAGAGGTACACCTCAAGCATGTAAGGACCACCAAGGTTCATGCTTGTAAGAACCTATAATCTAGTTTAGGCAAATCAGATTGATGTAGCTAAGCTGTGCTTAGTATTTTATGCCACATGGGGGAGGGTCCGTTGGTTAAGCTGAGCAAGGTAATTAGAACTTCATTTAAACTTCATTATTTTTGTTCAGATGGGATTTTTAAAGTATTTTGATGTCTTTTAGTTTTATGTCATTGAATATGCTGCTTGTGACGCTACTTACAATGAAATAGTCACATTTGAACGACTTCGGCCTGTCAATCAAAATAAAACTGTCAAAAAAAATACCTTCTTTAAATGCACAGTGGATGTTCCTGAGGATTTGAGAGAGGCGTGAGTAATTTTATATACTATTGAATTGTTCTGTGAATTAAGAAGATTTTTCAGTCCTACAAAACATTTTCCCTAATGCCCAATCAAACCTTCTGATGGAAAATCATCTTAATGAACAAAGGTTTTAGTGGGGGATGTCAAAATGAAACACTGACTTTGTATTGTGACTCTCCTCTGACTTTAATCTGTTATTGAGTTCTTACACATAAATTGATTTCTCTCTAGGTGTGCTAATGAAAATGCACATAAAGATTTTAAGAAAGCAGTAGGAGCATGCAGAATTTTTTACCATCCGGAAACAACACAGCTAATGATACTGGTAAGTTAGTACCATATTATAAGGTAGCTTATTAATGGGTATTGCACAGATTTTATAATTACATATTTCAGAAGAGAAAAGCTAAGATCAACTTAGTGTATAGTGAATTTATTAATATAGTGTGGGAGAAAAATTTGTTTGCAGCTATAAAATGTTAATTACTTTACATTCTTAACATCATAAAATTCTTAATGTGTGAGATTCCGGATTTTTCCCCAATCAAACATATTCTGAATAGCAGATCTAAATAATACAGGAATTCAGAAAGGAAAGTGTGATTACTCAGAGTAGTGAGTGTTAGGTGAAAGAAGTGTAGTAGATGAGAAGCAAGGAAGGCTTTGCATAGAAGATGGGATGGTGTTTGTGCTATTTGGAAGAATGATTAAAGTTTTGAGTAATTAGCTTGTTTGTTTATAGTCTGCCAGTGAAGCAACTGTGAAGAGAGTAAACATCTTAAGTGACATGCATTTGCGAAGTATTCGTACGAAGTTGATGCTTATGTCCAGAAATGAAGAGGCCACTAAGCATTTAGAAGTAAGTGGGTTTACTTACAAGAGTTTTCTGTGTCCCATTTAGTTTTTGTTTGTTTTTTGGAGACAGATTCTGGCTCTGTTGCCCAGGCTAGAGTGCAGTGGCACAATCTTGGCTTACTGCAACCTCCGCCTCCCGGATTCAAGCGGTTCTCCTGCCTCAGCCTCCGTGTAGCTGGGATTGCAGGTGTGCCCCACCAAGCCCAGCTAATTTTTGTATTTTAGTAGAGGTGGGGTTTTGCCATGTTGGCCAGGCTGGTCTCGAGCTCCTGGGCTCAAGTGATTGCCCGCCTCAGCCTCTCAAAGTGCTGGGATTACAGGCATGAGCCACCGAACCTGGCCCCCATTTAGTTTTATATTTTTCAAGTTCCTTGCTTCAGACGAAGGCAGCCCAGGACCTCTGTTTCGTGACTGTTTGGAGTTGTGTCTGTAGAAGAATTGCTTTTGCATTTTACCTTTTATCAAACATAGCCTTTCCTTTGCGAAATGCCTGTTGACTTGTTGGTAGGACTTAGATGACAGGTGCCAAAGAGCTAAGAAACTAGGGATACTCAGTAGACTGTATTGCTAGTTTTTTACTTTGTATTTAACCTTTTTATTTTTTTAACTGCCTTGTCGTCTGTCAGTCATGATATCTTTCATCAGTAACTAGTTCACTGTAACAACTCTTGTGTGAGAGGAGAGGAGGACTAGGAGTGAGGCATCATGTGGCATGTAGTATTAAAATATTAAGCTTATCATTATATCTCTGTCTTATCCTGAGGTACTCTGTTTTGTCCTGTTCTTCCCTGCTACACTAGTAGGATACTTGTTCTTCCCACTCACTCACACTTTCTAGATCTAGATGAACACATGTGCATGCACACACTGTGATGTCTCAGAGAAATTAAGATATGTTTATTATCCTTAGGACAAATTTGGAAATGTTCTCATTAATTTAAAAATTCTGAACAAGGGATATGTGAACAAATCTGCCTGTATCTGGAAAAGTGTTTTAGACTAATAAAATAGATGAATAAAACAGTTTCTTTTCCCCATTCATTTTATGACATTAGATGAGTTTCCTTTGTTTCTTAAGAAACTTGAGTTTTGGCCTTTTTAAAAAAATTTATGTGGGTTTTTGGTGGTTTTTTCTTCTTGGGTTTTTCTTTATACTGTGGTAAAGTACATATGAAACTTAGCATCTTAACCATTTTTAAGTGTACACTTAGTATTAAACATGTTTACATTATTGATCAATCTTCAGTACATCTCATCTTGTAAAACTGCAAATCTATACCCTTTAGACAGCTGCTCATTTTCCCCTTTCCGCAGCCCCTGACAACCATCATTCTATTTTCTGTTGCTATAAATTTGACTATTTTAGATACCTCATGTAAGTAAAATCATTTTAGTCTTTTTTGTGACTGGCATATTTTACTTAGCATCAAGGTTCATCTATGTAGCATGTGTCAGAATTTCCTTTTTAAGACAGAATGTATATACCACATTATGTTCATTCATTAATTGGTCTGTGGATTTGGGTTGCTTTCACCTCTTTACTATCGTAAATAATGCTATGAACATGGATGTGCAATAAAACATTTTGTGGCCGCGTGTGGTAGCTCATGCCTATAATCCCAGCACTTTGGGAGGCTGAAGTGGGAGGATTGCTTTAGCCCAAGAGTTCGAGACCAGCCTGGGTAATATAGTGAGAGCTCGTCTCTACAAAAAATAAATTAAAAAAAAAAATTAGCTGGGCTCAGTGGTGCGTGCCTGTATTTCCAACTATTCAGGAGGCTGAAGTGGGACGATTGCTTGAGCCCAGGAGATTGAGTTGGCAGTGAGCCATGATCACGCCACTGCACCCTAGCCTTGGTGACAGAGTGAGACCCTGTCTGGAAAAAAACCAAACCATACAAAAAAGCCATTTTGTATTTTGATCTTTTATAATACTAATTTTCCTTTTTTATTAGTGCACAAAACAACTTGCAGCAGCTTTTCATGAGGAATTTGTTGTGAGAGAAGATTTAATGGGCCTGGCAATAGGAACACATGGTAGTAACATCCAGCAAGCTAGGAAGGTTCCTGGAGTTACTGCCATTGAGCTAGATGAAGATACTGGAACATTCAGAATCTACGGAGAGGTAAGTTCTCTTTCTCCTGCCTTGGCCTTTAGTTTATTAACCATCTATTGTTTGATTATATTTTTATCTGAAATTCCAGTTTCCCGTGAAACATTTTTGAGGTAGCATGTATTCAATTAGCATCAGTCAGCCTAGTAGTCATTACTTATGAAGCTGAATTGAAGTTAACTTTGTATTGAGGGGAGTGAAAGATTTACTAAGTAATTAAATATGTAGTTTTTTTATTGAGGTTTCTTAACCGCTTCTGAGTTTACTTCAGTTTTATACCCGTTAACAAATAATCTATCGAAGTATTTTTTTGAATGTTTACTGTGTGCCAGGCACTGGCAGGAGTAAATGGTATATATTAGAATAGCTTTTCTAGAACTTGAGTTTGTATAATACTTCGTCACTGGTTAATCATGACGTTTGCAGGGGTAGAAAATTAGTAAGTTATTTTTAAAATGTTACTCAGCCAGGTGCAGTGGCACACACCTGCAGTCCCAGCTACTTGGGAATCTGAGGCAGGAGGATTGCTTGAGCCTATGAGTTTGAATCTAGCCAGGGCAACATAGAGTTTAGAAAAGTATATATAAATTTATATAAATACATACACACGCATCTTATCTATATTTTTATATATGTAAATTGAGACCATCCTTCAAATTAGAGTAACTGGATTTTTATTTTTTAAAGAGACAAGGTTTTGCCATGTTGCACAGGCTTGTCTCGAACTCCTGAGCTCAAGCAATCCACCTGCCTCAGCCTTCCAAAGTGCCGGGACTATAGGCGTGAGCCACCGTGCCTGGCCTGGAGTTTTTTTTGAATGACAATTTTGTGTCTTGACTTTTCATACATAGCTCTTATGAACAGCTGCTTTCACATAGTAAAGCTGACTAGAAGCTTCACTTTTAATTTCAAAACCTTTAAAAGTAGACAGTATAACATAGTAATTAAGAAGACAGCCAGACACGGTGGCTCACGTCTGTAACCCCAGCAATTTTGGATGCTGAAGCAGGAAGATCACTTGAGTCCAGGAATGAGAGGCTGCAGTGAGCTATGATCATGCCATTGTCCTCTAGCCTGAGCAACAGAGCAAGGTCCTGTCTTGTTGAGAAGGAGGAGGGAAAAAAAAAAAGACGAGCTTTGGAGCTATACTGCCTGGATTGGAATTCACTTTAAGTAGGCTGCTTTGAGTAGGCTTGGAGTTTGTTACTTCCTTGTATAAGTGTTCTCATTATAAAATAATAATAGTGCTTACCTTAATACAGTTCTTAAGGATTGGATGCATTGTAAAAAATGTTGATTGCATATGGTATATCATGTAGTGTGCACACAATAATTTGAGCTATGGTTTTAAAATTAAAAAAAATGTTTATTTGCTTTTTTTTTTTTTTTCAAAGAGACAGGGTCTACTCTGTTGCTCAGGCTGGAGTGCAGTGGCGTGATCATAACTCACTGCAGCCTCCAACCCCTGGGCTCAAGCCATCCTCTGGCCTCAGCCTCTTGAATAGCTAGGACTACAGGCATGTGCTGCCATGCTGGGCTAATTTAAATATATATCTATATATTTTGTAGAGATGGAGGTTTCCTATGTTGCCCAGGCTGGTCTCAAACTCTTGGCCTTAAACGATCCTCCTATATTGGCCTCCCAAAGTGCAGGGACTACAGGCGTGAGCCCACTGCATCCGGCCTTATCTGTGGTTATTAAAGAACGCACGTTAAAAGTGAAAGTGACTTTATTGAGAAGTAGAAAGTCCGTGTAGAGACTCGCTCCCAACCCTCTAGTTGTTTAAAATTGTACTCATTAGAAATTATGAATTTTGATAATCTTACCAGTAGGTACTTTTAAAAAATGCATCTCTGCAAAAATAGCTTTTTAAGTCATATACCTGATTTTGAGAATAAATAAATCAGACAATTTTAACAATTTGTATTGTTAACATTTAACATGAGAATTTCAAGCAGGAGGTATAGACTAGTATATTTAGGATTGGGTTAAAGTTTTGGCTGTTCAGCAGCTGTGTAATTTAAACTCTGACACTAAATTTCTCAGCAGCTTAAAGATTTTAGAGATGTTATTTTATTTTTGGTTTTAATAGTACTGACTGATTTGGGGTTTTTAAAAATGATTTTTTTTAAGTACTTTGTGAATCACTTCACCTGAAATCTCTCCCCAGTGGAATGAGCATAATCTTTTAGTAGAACATAATCATTCAGAATTTTCTCTTTTCTCATCTTCTTGTTTTGGATTATGGGTTGCTCCGAGATTGAAACAGGATTTCATTTTTACTTTTCCCCTCATCTACAGAGTGCTGATGCTGTAAAAAAGGCTAGAGGTTTCTTGGAATTTGTGGAGGATTTTATTCAGGTTCCTAGGAATCTCGTTGGTAGGTACTTTTACTAAATGTTAAATAAGTTAATAAACATTATTTAGTTACATATAGCGACTTAATTGAAAACTAGTCTTGTAGTCTGATAACCTTATTCCAGTTATGTGTAGATTTATTTAGATAGCAATACTTCTTTTCTTTTTTTGGTGATAACATTTTGTGTAACTTGTTATTGTCATATGTTAAAAAGTAAAGATGTTTCTTCTGTACAGGATGACCCACTAATAAGGCCCAGGGTTTTTATAAGTTTGTCATTACAGTTTTTCATCAGTCTTTTCATCCCTTGGGATCTTCCCTATTATTCTCACTCCTTTACTCTCTTTTTATGACTGATATATATTCATCAAAATTATGATAGTACTTTTTGAGAAGGTATTGGTGATATTTGTTTTGTTTAGTGCAGAAGAAAAATAACAGTGAACTAACAATAGGGTAATAAACCTCTACACAGTAGGTCCTGAATAGTAGGTTGTTGCAAGGCATAGAATAATAAGGTAAGAAGTTGTGGGCAGGAGAGAAGGATGATAATATGAGGGGAGGTTTCACTGTTTATTATTTGACACCATTATTGAAACTGTTGTACCCATGGATTATAGTTAAGTGACAAGAATTTGCATTTGAAGCTATGGTTAAATGAGCATTATAGCTTGGAATGAGTTAATTTATAGCTCTGTTATTAATATGCCCTACATCTGTGCTGTCTTTTTGCTATTTGAGGCAATTGGGAAGGCTTTGGTTATGTGTTAAGTATGCAGTGACTATACTAAAAATTGACTTACCTAAACATTTAATATAAAAAGAAGCATCAAGATAATGTAGTGTAGTTTTACTAGGAGGGGGACGAGTTTTTGTTCCCTGTTATCTCTCATTTTTTTTTGACGCTAAGGAAATACTTTCAGCTTCTTGGGTTCCATTTATATAATGCGGCCTATTCTGCCTTTAGGAAATGATGTTTAGCTACGGACATTCTATTTGTTAAATTGTATAAAACAAACGTTAATAGAAAAATAAACACTTCCATTCTAAAAAGATTTTTTTTTTTTGGTCATTAGTAAGTAGTATATTCAGGAAAAGTAGTTTAAAACACAGGAATTTGTTTCTCGGAATTTAACTGTTAGTATTTATGTAAAAATAAATTTTTTTTTTTTTTTTGGAGATGGAGTCTTGCTTTGTCACTCAGGCTGGAGTGCAGTTGCAGCGATGCAATCTCGGCTCACTGCAACCTCTGCCTCCTGGGTTCAAGTGATTCTACTGCCTCAGCCTCCCAAGTAGCTGGGACTACAGGCGCCTGCCACCACGCCTGGCTAATTTTTGTATTTTTAGTAGAGATGTGGTTTCACCATATTGGCCAGGCTGGTCTTGAACTCCTGCTCCTGATCTTGTGATCCGCCCACCTCGGCCTCCCAAAGTGCTGGGATTACAGGCGTGATTCACCGCGCCCGGGTGTAAAAAGCCTTTCAATTCTGCTCAAACATTTGGATAGGTATGACATTACTGCCAATTGTGTAAGCTCTACTTTATTAGTTCTTGGTATACAATTTTTCACTGTAGACTGAACTGCTAGAAAGATGAGATGTTAAAATTCAATATAAACTTGAAGAATTTTGTATAATTATAATTATACAAAATATAGGTAGGGTGCACAATGTTATCAAATGTTTATCAGTATCAAATGAAATCACCTTTGATAAGCTGCTTTTGAAAATGCTGCCCTTTTAAAGAAATCGTTAATTATTGACATCTGTCAGTACTAACATTGTGGTAGCTGCTCTACAGATGTAATTTTGACTTAACTAAGGTTTCCTCACTTGTAAAAATGATTTGGCAGTGGGTTTGTGAAAGGGAACCAGGTTTCTTTTCAATCCAAGTCTGTCAATTATAAAAGATAGCCTTGGTCTTAGAGAGTTGTGGTAGGTGTTGTGAGTAAAAGTTTCTGATATTTCAAAAATAAGAAAATTGGGTATATTTATAGTTCTTTGTTCTCTTTATTCACTGAAGTGAGTACCTGTTGTCTCTTTTCCTGTATCCTGTCTACGTTGGCTTTGGTGATGTGGGTTGTGTGCTCTTTAGGAAATACACATTAGCAGTGACTATTACACACTGGTGAAATACTCAGGAGTAGTACAAGAATTTCTATTGGTTGTCATGTGTAAAAATACAGTGTTTCCCTCCATAATGTTTTATGGATGAAGCAGGCTTTTGAATAATAGTACATTCTTAGTCCAAATGAAAGAAAAAGAGAACTGAGGATTAAAAGGGAATGAGAACACTTGGGTAAGTTCCAGAGAGGATTTCCTTACACATTCGGGTTCTGAGAGTTCTAAGATGACCATTCCCACCCCTCCCAAATCAAAGGGAAAAATATCTGAACGTTGATTTGAAAATGGTTCAAAACCTTTCACCTCCAGAAGCCTTCCTTAATCACTTCTCTCTGTCCCTTCAGCATTTATATTCAGTGCTCAATTTATACTACAGGTCTACTTCAGTTTGTCAATATGGTCTGGAATTTAAACTATGGAAATGATCATTTAAAATATTGACGGTCTGTGGTGGGACTAAATAAAACTTGCAGGTAGGTTCCTGCCAAGGACCCCAGAAGGGTGATGGATGATCACTCAAAACTGGTATAGTTCACAAGAAGGAAGTGGCAAAGGTTCTGGGGGAGGAATATGGTATGTCAACCTAATCTTTGTTTTTCGAAAGACATTTGCTTACTTTTAGCAGGGTCAAGGATGGAGTTGCTGCTTGAGCTTCACTGTGATAACAATGAAGGTTGCTTTTATGTGCTGCTGCTAGGGCTGCTCAGAGAAGATACACGTCATGTGAATTCCCTGCCCTACTTTTTTTTTTTTAACATGTTCAATTGCTGCTGCTTTTAAATTTAGGCTTATTAATGGGGAAGGAGGCTTGAGAGTAGGAATACAAGAGAGAAAAACCCATTATAGTCCTTTTATTGTATTGACCAGTCTACTGTTGTCGTTCTTATTCATTCTTTAATAGAAACTGTTCAGGCATGCAACAGGAAAATCTTCCATTTTAACTCTTTCAACCAAGGTTTAAGTTTTTGTGAAAAGTGATATACTTAAATTAACTGAGGATGTGGACTTGATAACAAATACGCTGTCGCTGTTCACTAAGGGATACATCGGTTCCATATGGTGAAGGTTACTTAATAGTACTTGTTAATAGGTACACAACTCAGTGTTGCTTTGTTATTTATGTGAGTATGTGCTAATCTTTAGATAGTCCTTTAGGGAAAGAGAGCCTTTTGACCCCTTTATTTATTAATATACTCAATAACTGCTGTTTGACAGACTTACGAGTTAAGTGTAGAAAAGTTAAATACTTGAATTTTATGTAATTTTACAATATTTTATACCTAGCAAGACAGCGTATCATGTACATGCTTTATGTCATTTTTTATATAGCTGTGGAGTACTTGAAAAACTTCTTGATGTAAAATATAATACATGTAAATATTCATTCTAAAGTTATCTTCAAGTCATAGAAATCTCTTGGACCCATAGAAACTTGAAAATAAAAGCAAGATTGATGAATTTGTTACTTATGTGAATTAATAAAGTGCTAATGATTAATGTCAAAATAGTTTTTCTCTTTGCCTTTATGTATACATCCAAGGTTTTGAAATGGGTTGGATATTTTAAAAATATGAAAATGATATAAGCATATTTTAAAAGTCTAGATTTTGAGAATTCCTTACATGTGAGCACTGTTGTCAGTCCCAGTTAGTAACCTTAGGTGTGCTGAAAGAGAAGTAAGTTTCAGACCAAGGGTGAAATTTCTTGGTAGTCTGTAGGGCGAGTTAATTGAAAGTAAAAAGATGGGAGCTTCACTTGATGGTTATAATTTAGTAGCAAGTTACAAATAATTGGGGCTGACACTGAAAGAATAGCAGAATTGAGTTTTAGCTTACCATTATATTTGTTTTCTCTTACTAAAGGAAAAGTAATTGGAAAAAATGGCAAAGTTATTCAAGAAATAGTGGACAAATCTGGTGTGGTTCGAGTGAGAATTGAAGGGGACAATGAAAATAAATTACCCAGAGAAGACGTAAGTATTTAAAATGTAATCTCCCTCTTTAAAATGTCCTTTTTTTGGCCAACTTAATAGTTGTAAACATTTTGTCTGTTTTATCTGATACAGAGGGTTTTTCTGTCTTCTTTTTAAAATTATGTTTTTATAATATTATTTCATACACTTAGAAAACAAGTCATTTTCTACTATGTGGGCCTTGTTCTTAGTTGTTTTGATAGTACTTCAGTAAAAAAAGCCAGTTCTTGACATAAAGGTTTCTATTTGATAATCTTAACAGTTATTTTTCATACGTAGAGTGTAAAGCTGTAGAACTTGATACTCCCAAAGGAATTTTTTTTTCAATAGTTTTTGGGGTATAGGTGGTTTTTGGTTACATGGTTAAGCTGCTTCAGTGGTGATTTCTGAGATTTTAGTGCACCTGTCACCTGAGCACTGTACACTGTATCCAATATGTAGTCTTTTATCTCTCACCCCCCTCCCAACCTTCCTCCCCACTGAGTCCCCAAAGTCCATTATAGCATTCTTTTGCCTTTGCGTCTTCATAGCTAAGCTCCCACTTACAAGTGAGAACATATGATATTTGGTTTTCCATTCCTGAATTACTTCATTTAGAATAATGGCCTCCATCCAAGTTGCTGCAAAAGACATTATTTTGTTCCTTTTTATGGCTGAGTAATATTCCATGGTATATATATACCACATTTTTTTTTGTATCCACCATTGGTTGATGGGCACTGAGGTTGGTTCCATATCTTTGCCATTGTGAACTGTGCTGACAAAGGAATTCTTGATTGTACTCTCCTTAACTATTTTATAGAATCTGAAAGTGTTGACCATTTCTTAATTGAAATCCCCTTACACTTTTACATTGCTATAGAATCTGAAAGTATTGACTTTTTTTTTTTTTTTTTTTTCCCCTGGAGACAGAGTCTTACTCTGTCACCAGGGTGGAGTGCAGTGGCACGATCTCGGCTCACTGCAACCTCTGCCTCCCTCATTCAAGCGAGTCTCCTGCCTCAGCTTCCTGAGTAGCTGGGACTACAGGTGTGCGCCATCACACCCAGCTAATTTTTGCATTTTTAGTAGAGATGGGGTTTCACCATGTTGGCCAGGATGGTCTCGATCTCTTGACCTTGTGATCCACCTGCCTCCACCTCCCAAAGTGCTGGGATTACGGGCGTGAGCCACCGTGCCCGGCCTTGACCATTTCTTAATTGAAATCCCCTTACGCTTTTACGTTGCTATAGAATCTGAAAGTATTGACCATTTCTTAATTGAAATCCCATTGCGTTGCTGTTAATTCGTTAATTCTGATCCTAGCTTTCTAAAATTTTTTGTCGTGTTTCTTCCCACATGTTGATGATGTTTTGTCTCCTTAAAATTCCTGTTTTTTGGTCATATCATTAATGCTGTACAATGAGTTTTTTATGAGAATGTTTAGTGTTTTTTTTTTCCTGAGATTTTGATTATCCTTAGAACAGAAACTATTCTTATACATTAGCAGAAGATTCTGGCAGTTAACAAATAGATGTTATTTGGAATTAGGTAACTAGATGAAATTGGCTGGCTCGGTTGCTAATTTTATGACTTCAGCAAGTTACTTTGTTAACTGTAAAACTGGTAATACTATTTCTTAGTCAATTTTTAAATGAGTATTAAATCAAATACATGAAATGCATAATACAGACCTGAAAACAGGCTATGTGCTTAAGATTTTTTTAGGTCCTTGCCCTCCCACCCCCCTTTTTATTCACTTTGAATGCCCTTTTATCTGCTTGTGAACTCCTGAGGACAGTGTTAAGACTTCCTCACTCCCTAATCTTAAATAAGGAGTTTCCCTTGTTTCATGCTTTCATAGTTGAAATGACTTCTTCAAAGCCACTGTGAACCTCTGTAATAGCTGTGCTATATCCCTAGCACTTGCCCTGTTGCCTAAGTTTTAAATGAACCATATCTAAAAATCATTACTCTTAAAAATTACTTTGAAAATAATTGAGTCATATATAGAACTAAAATGTCTTAAACCACGCTTAGTTTCATATTTAGAACAAAAAATCCCTAAACCATTCTGTTTAACTGTTAGAAACCATTCTGTAAAATGAAGAAAATGGGAGACATGGAAACTGATTGGGGGAGTTAAGCTTTACTCTCATTTTTCTCAGCCATTAAGAAGCTGGAAGTATGTTTCTTTAAAGAAGAAAAATTCACAGTGTGCCATCTTATTTCTCTTTTCTGCCACTTTTAAAAAATCTTATTCAGAAGTTCAGCAAAGTAAACCAAGTCTGGCCTAATACTTTGATTTACTTGAATACCTCTACGTATCTTAATAATTCCTTTAATTTTACATTGTGTAAATATTTATGCTCTGGAGGTGATATTTCTTTTAGTGGTCAGGAAGTACCTCTTGTAGTACACAGACACTCAAGATTTTGTTACCTGAGCACATACTGTAGGGATAACTGGGCTAATGTGCTTTATTATGCTTTAAAGCTATACCTACTACGGTGATGTATCTATCTAGTCTGTAAGTTTATAGACAGTTTGAAGGAAAATTGTTTATTTTTGTTTTTGGAGACAGATTCTTGCTCTCTTGTCCAGGCTGGAGGGCAGTGGCACAGTCTTGGCTCACTGCAATCTCTGCCTCCCAGGCTCAAGCTATCTTCCTACCTCAGCCTCCCAAGTAGCTGGGACTACAGGCATGTGCTACCCTGCCAGCTAATTTTTGTATATTTTGTAGAGATGGGCTTTCTCCATGCTGCCCAGGCTGGTCTCGAACTCATGAACTCAAGTGATCCACCTGCCTCAGCCTCCCAAAGTGCTAGGATTACAGGTGTGAGTCACCATGACCTGCCAGAAAATCATTTTAACTTTAAAAGTTGATTTATATACTTGGAAAATTAAATTAATTATAAATCAGAAAACTTGATATAAACTGATTTTTAAAAATTATTTTTAAAGTGTTTAGCACACAGAAGACAATTTACAACAGTGAATTGGGGTGCAAATATGACAAGTTATTGAAAATCTGAGTATTTCAACTTACATGGATTTTAGCATTTTTTTCCTCCTTAAATCTTGAAGTTTAGTACATGTAAATTGCTGCGTGTTTCAGAAGAGTTTTCCTAATTATATATTGGTGCTGGGTACGGTGGCTCACGCCTGTAACCTCTTTACGAAGTCAATAATCCCAGCGCTTTGGGAAGCCAAGGCAGGAGGATTGCTTGAGGCAAGGAGTTGGGCAACAGAGCAAGACCCTGTCTCTACAAAAAATAAAAAGTAATAGCTGGTTGTGGTGACACGCATCTATAGTCCCAGCTACTCTGGAGGCTGAGACAGGAGAATCACTTGAGCCCAGGAGTTTGATGCTGCAGTGAGCTGTGATTGTAACACTGCACTGTAGCCTGGGCAACAGAGCAAGACGTCATCTCAAAAAAAAAAAAAAAAAAAAAAAAAAAGTGTGTGTGTGTGTGCCTGCCTGTCAGTTTCATGTCACTTTTAGGCTAGAACTTTGTTAAAATATTAAACACTGAATACTTTTTTTTTTTTTTTTAAACAGGGTATGGTTCCATTTGTATTTGTTGGCACTAAAGAAAGCATTGGAAATGTGCAGGTTCTTCTAGAGTATCATATTGCCTATCTAAAGGTTTGTATACGGTTCATACTATATTCTGATATTGTTGCTGCATTTACTACATAAATGTTGTACATTTGCTACAAATTTAAAATGTCCTCACATTAAACATTTTATATTTGAAGTAAACTTCAAATCTTTAAATACTTTTTGTTAATTCAGCTTCAGATTTGCCATTGTTCTACATGAGAATTTAAAAAGTCCTTTGTCATCATAAAATGATTGGCCTTGTGTGCATAATTTCTCTTCTTTCTGAGCTTTTATATTTCTTTCTTTCTTAAGAAATGATTCCTTTGTCTTCATGCAATTTGACTCTCAGATCACTTATGTATCTGCATGTTCATACTGGAGCCATTTTGTTTTTACTTTTGTACTTTACATACAAATAGGGTACAGAACCAGGAGTGACATTGGGCTTCCTTGGTAACTTTGGCATTATGCAAATCATCTGCATCATCTCCACTGACATTACTCGATAATTTGTAACCATTGTTAACAAAATAGTCTATTTGAGTTGATACATAAAGAGCAAGGGTTTTTAGAAAAATATGACCCATAAATTATTAAACATTTTAATTTTATTTTCTACTCTTTCCCTTTTATTCCTGCTGTGTTTCTTTTTAAAGTATAATAATATCCTCACCTGTTCTCTGCCTCTAGTATGTTTTCCTCCCAGTCTGTCGTATCATTGTTGCTGTTACTATTTTGAGATCACTCCGATAATGTCATTTCTTTTCTTTTGAAATTCATCTTTATATGAAAAGTTGCAATTAAAGCTGGCATTTTGAAGCCAGTGCTTTATCTTTCAGTACTCATCTTTTAACCAAGAGCTTTCTCTAGACATCTAACCTTTGCATCCTGTAATGACCTCAATTTCTGAATGACGAAGTCTAGCACTCCTTCTAGGTCACAACTCGTGTCACTGCTTTGATAGGAAAGTAGCTTGTTAATAGTACCTTTCATAGATGCTACCTGTATCTCATTCAGCAATTCTAACTCCTTGAGGGCAAAATCTGGTAATATTGTATAATTGTTAGCTATTTAATAAATAACTTATTTTAAAGCTGTCTGTTAAACATCCCCTTGATTGGGGAGAGTCCATGTCTTCTTTTATATTGTATGCCTATAGCAGCATGTTTGGCACACTCTAGACCATTCAGTAAATGTTGAACAGAAACAGCAAATGACCTCATCAGTTCTGTTGACTAGGAACACAATGCTCTTTACCATCTAATTGCCTAAGGTCACAGCTTTGATAGGGAGTACAGCTTTAGCTTTAGGCTTTAGGAAAACAAAAAGTTATATATAAGAAGACTTACTCTTTTTTGTTTTGATTGTAGGAAGTAGAACAGCTAAGAATGGAACGCCTACAGATTGATGAACAGCTGCGACAGATTGGTATGGGTTTCAGACCTTCTTCCACCAGAGGGCCTGAAAAAGAGAAAGGATATGCCACTGATGAAAGTACCGTCTCTTCTGTACAAGGTTCTAGGTCTTATAGCGGAAGAGGCAGAGGTCGTCGGGGACCTAATTACACCTCCGGTTATGGTAAAAAAAAAATTTTTTTTTTTTTTTTTTGGTAATAGTAATAATAGTAGTTATAGTTTAGGTGCTCTGACACATTTTCTTATAATTAGTTCATTACTCTGTCTTGGCTTTGAGGGTAGAAGGTAGTTCTGAAGGTTTAGTACACGTCTTAATAGTAGTGATAGTATACATTAAAATGACAGTAAAATATATAAAATTTCCAAGCAGTTATGTAATGAAGCAAAGCATGTTTTTAAGTTGGTAGTTCATTGTCATGTTTATTATATTTACAAAGAATACATATGTAACTTGTTTTTCAAATACTTCGCTAGTACAGTTTTATACATTTCCCAGTAAATACCTAGTAATGGTGGTGGTGATACTTCTAGGAATCATCTTTTGTCTACCCTCTTTAAGTAAAAAATGAAAAGTGTGCGAATCACTCCAAGATTGCATATAGCAAGTCTTTTTACTAGCTTTTAAAAAATATTTTATTTACTCATTTGGCGTATTTGAATATATTAACATCTCACATCTGGAATTATTTTATTTAACAACATTTCACTAAAATGAAGGCTCTGAAAGCCAGAATCTAATTTAACACTTTATAAATGAACATTTTCTAAAATGTATTTCACTGTGAGGATTGGGTCTAACCCAGATAGGAAGGGGGACAGTGGAGTGGTGATAGTCAACAATTCTCTAATCCTAAATTCTCCCTTATTCTTCTTCAGCTTCGGAGTTGTTCCATTTTTCTACATTTGGACTTGGATCTTAGCAGTGACCTGATTTGTTTTTTTCCTTCACCCCTTTTCTTTATTTTCTCTTTTCCTTTTCTTTTCTTCACTCCTATACTTACTCCCTTTTGAGGAAATATAAAACCTTTTCCAAAATGTAAGGCATTTAAGGAAAATAGAAATAAATGCAAATTTCATGCTTTAATTGGAGGATCATCTAATGCTGACAAAGTTATATTAAACCTGAACTATCTTCAATTTGTTGTAGAGTTGTAAGTTTGTGTCCCTGCCCTTTAATATCATATCTTTATGTTCTCATTTTCTTATATATATGTTATTTAATGCAGTATTGAAACCTAAACAGCAAAATTCTAATAAAGAAGTGTTCAGCATATAAAGGGATGAAAATTGCAGACTATTATTATATTTCTGAAAATGTTTAATGCAAAAGACAGTTAACCAGTAATCACATAGAAATTAAATATATTCTCATTGATTTTTTGAACCATACATTATTAGCATAGATAATCAGACTTGGCTTATTGGATGATGCATATGATGAATTCATTGAATAATTTTATTAGCTTTTGTGGGAAGTCGGCTTATTGATGAGAGCTTACTCTGGCAAAATGCTTTTGTTGAGAGTAGATAATTATGTGAGAGGTAGAGAAACATCTGGATTCAAGAAAGCTGTGCAAATTGTTCAGTAGATGGCACTCTTAGCTCTGAATCTTAGTGGAATTGATAACATTTTATTTCTTGAAATAGTTACCGAACCTGAGTGGGCTTGGAAAAGCAAGAAAAACCATTTGAATTTGGTTGTAGACATTCATGTATACATTATATCAGAGGGACTTGTAGTTGATTTTTTATATATATATATATATATATAAAATGAGTACTGTAGTTTTATCAGTTTAACAGGAACTGTAAGAAACATTTCCCAGTATAACATCTCTGAAGTTGGTATGTGTGTTAAATTGGACATCTTACAACTTTAGCAGCATTTTCTTTTTTAATGGCACATAAAATAATGTCTTAAAATTGATGGCCTCTTGGAGTCGATAAAACGTGATTATTTTTAGCTGTTAAGCTTAGCACAACCAACCATTGAAAAATGATATAAACCATCTTCATAAGGTGATTTTAGAAGTTTGAGGGGAAAATATGATTTTAAAATTGGTTAAAAACACAATGTCATTATGTTTTGTTACTTTTTTTTTTTTTTTTTTTTTTTTGAGATGGAGTTTCGCTCTTGTTGCCCAGGCTGGAGTGCAGTGGCACAATCTCGGCTCACCGCAACCTCTCCCTCCTGGGTTCAAGTGATTCTCCTGCCTCAGCCTCCTGAGTAGCTGGGATTACAGGCATGCACCACCATGCCTGACTAATTTTGTATTTTTAGTAGAGACAGGGTTTCTCCATGTTGGTCAGGCTGGTCTCAAACTCCAGACCTCAGGTGATCTGTCCACCTCGCCTCCCAAAGTGCTGGGATTATAGGCGTGAGCCACCAGCCTGGCCTAGTGTCATTACTTTTAAAGCTTGTTTAAAAAAACGACTTTGAATCACCAACCTGTGTTTTACAAAATTGAGAGGTTGGAATAAATGGTTTCCCTGATTTTATTAGAGTATTTGTTTTCTATTGCAGTAATAAATTATCACAAACTTAGAGGCTTGACCACAGAAATTTATTATCTTATAGTTCTGTTGGTCAGAAGGCTGAAATGGGTCTCACTAGGCTAAAATCTTGTCAGCTGGGCTACGTTTCTTTCTGGAAAGTCTAGCGGGGATTCCCCTTTCAGTAGTTTAGAAAATTTCTCTACTTTTAAAGACCCAGTGAGATTAGTTTGGATCCACCTGGATAATCCAGGATAATCTCTCTATCTCAAGGTCCTTAACCTTAGTCACATTTGCAGAGTCCTTTTTGCTATCACAGAAACATTTAATATGTGTTATTAACAGTTATTTAATATGAGTAATGTTGAGCACTAGCCAATACATTAAAATTTTGGGGGGTACGGCCTCAATATCTGTTTTACCTGCTGAAATCTATGATTTAGACATTCCCTCTAAGTCTCTTGAATACTATATGTAGGTTAAATTTAAGGAAGACTTTACTTGCTGTGACACGGGGTTAGATAAATACTACACTGGATTTCTAAGGATACTTCAATATGAACTTTTGAGAGAGTCTTCAGAATGAAGTATTCTTCATTTGCCCTGAATTTTGGTAATGTTTTCAGGTAGGGTATAGGTTTGTAAATAAATTCAGAAGTTCTTAAACATTCTGAAAGGTTTTTTTTTTTTTCACTATTCAAGGAAAGATAAATTGCCTTCATTACAACTTTTATGACATCCTGTTAATAAAGTACTTTTTGTCATTTGGTGAAATAAATGTTAGGGGAAATTAATTCCCTTCCCTGAGATTCTAATCCCAACAAAGAATTGAAAGTAATAGAAATTTGATGTATTCTTTGAAAAATACACATCCAACTAATTACCTAATTGTTTTTATAATTGACTAGTTACATCTGTTAACACCATGTAGAGAAAAGGTAGGCATCCTAGAGTTATCGTTAAAGGAGAAAGGAAGTGAGGCACCTTCATGTATAAAACTTTACATTTTATTCCCTGCACCTTAATACTTAAAACTTCTTCTGTCTGAAGAGCTCTTGTTTGCATTTTTCCTCAAATGATTGCAGAGTTTAAATATAGGGAACTTCAAGGTATTTCATGAAATCACTCTTATCTGAGAGTTTAGCAAATGAACTTCAAAATAATGCAGCAAATTATTTGGTTGAGAAAATTGTTATACACTCTGCCAGGCATTTGAGGACATATAAGATGGAGTTCCACCCTTTATCATAGACCAATTTTGAAGTAATTCCACAGGGGGAAAAAATAACAACACGGCACAGTCTGTGATAGATGTGGGGCGATTTTAGGATAACAAAAAATGGGGAGAGATCTGTCTTAGTTGCAGTGGTCTGAAGTTAGAATTTGAACTAGGCCCTGAAGGAGATATATTTGGTCATATAAGAGGGAAAGAAGAAGTGGCATCCCAGAACTAACAAGTGGAAATGAATATGATAGTGATTGAGTCATATGTATCTGACATTTTAGTTACAGTAATTATTAAATAATGATAATGTAGGCTTCTGATTATATCTTTGTGGTGTTTAAATAAATTTTTGAAAGGTCACCATTACAATAGTTGCAGTGTTAGAAATGGTCTGTAAACTTTTAAAGGCAATGCTGAATATTTGTCTCACTGGTCATGGCTTCAGTTCTGTTGTCAGGTGAGAGACCTTCTGTTTCAGAGAAACCTTAAATTCTGTTTAGTAATTGCAAATATTAGGTTGGTGCAAAAGTAATTGCAGTTTTTGCCATTAAAAGTAAGAAAAGCAAAAAGTAAAAGTAGTTACTTTTAATGGCAAAAACCGCAATTTAAGATGCTAGTAAAACATGCCATCATTTTATATACAACCTACTGGAAAAATTACTTCTAGCTTATAATAAAGATGCCATCAATTATAAGAAATATCTTGATTTCAGAGATGTTAACATGTGAAAAGTATACCCTAGAATCAATGAAATTATGGTGAAATACACTATACAGTTAAACTATTCAGTTTTCTAAATATGATTAATTTACTCAAATATTGAAGTTATTTTTATTGTACTAATAATTTAGGTTACTAAAACCCAAATGAGCAGAAACATTTGACTATCCATACTAAGTACATTCTAATATTGATAAATGATGTTCTGTATGGTTTTTTTTTTTTTTTTTGGTGCCAAAACCTAGGAATTAATGTTCTGTATATTTTCTGTAATTTTTCTGTTGACTGCATTTCTGCACATCAGTTTTTTTTTAACTTCCATGACTTTGTATTTCCTGGATATTATCCCCTTTTGCTGATGAGATGGTCACACCTTTGACTATATTACATGACATAGCACATCTTAGCAGACTGCAGTGAGGGATTCTTCTGCTGGTTTTGAAGAAGTGAGCGGCCTTCTGCACATCAGTTTATTTTTTAATCCGTATTAACTAGTAGATACTATACTAGTATATTAATAGTATAATAATTGATTATTCCTTAGTACGTTTCAGATTGATTTTAACTTTCATGGATCTTTCTTTGAAGCAGCCAAACAGTATTGCTTATTTAAACAATAATTGGTAGGACATAATTTTGAACATTTTAAAAGCCTCTTTTTATAGAAATCTAAGTGGTTTATGTTCTTTTCTTTTCCAAGGTACAAATTCTGAGCTGTCTAACCCCTCTGAAACGGAATCTGAGCGTAAAGACGAGCTGAGTGATTGGTCATTGGCAGGAGAAGATGATCGAGACAGCCGACATCAGCGTGACAGCAGGAGACGCCCAGGAGGAAGAGGCAGAAGTGTTTCAGGGGGTCGAGGTCGTGGTGGACCACGTGGTGGCAAATCCTCCATCAGTTCTGGTAGTCTTTTCTATACTCTGTCAGCATCCATTATTTGTAAACAGTTTAATTTTACAAAAGTTAATTCATCTCCCAGGGCCACCCATTTTTGGAAGTTTCTCTTGCTACTCATTGTCTTAGAGAAAGTAGTGGACCATATAGCAGTATCAGGAAAAGCCCTCGTAGAGTGTTTCTCAGTGAAGGTTTACTTAGAATATACTGGTCAGAACTTTAGTTGGCAGCTTTTCTTGATATGATGAGGGTCAGATGTTTCTCTCTTCAGGTTTTGGAGGCTTATTTAATTAGAATTTTTTTGTTTTCCCTAGAATTTTGGGGTTATGTATTTTTGTTTGCCAGACAGACCCAGGATTTCTAATGCACAGAGAGATGTCAGTACTTTTCTATACTTAATATTGAAAACGAAGTGAAGAGCATTCTTAGCTACACTATGTAGTACTTTGGGAACAGGGAAAAATTGTGGAATTAACTAAGTTTTTTAATTGTTGGAGGAACTGTGCTGTAAAGAGGAGTGTTTGGATGACTAAAGATTTGAGGGTGTAGGAAACGTTTTACTTGATTACTTCTGTCTTCTAAGATTTTTTTATGCTTTACATTAAGTTGTAGGAGTTTCCAGAATATCCTTGGTTACCATAACGGGCTAGGGAATTAATTGCCAGGGATACATAGACTATATTAAGGATATAACTTTAAAATATCATTATGGTATACCACGTTAAGAAACCCGCACCTTCCTTAATGTTATACCCATGAAAACTTATGTAGTATTTTAATATTATAGAAAGTGTGTGTAGATACATTAAATATAGATGCCAACTGTGCTTACAAATTACAAAAACTGGAACAAATCAGGGCAAAAATTAGGAACTTGTTCTTTGTTTGTTTAGATTTTCTCCCTTTCCACAGTAATACTCTTTGAGACTTAAGTTTAGTTTACAGGCTTTCAGGGTAATAGTTTTTATATTTTAGTACACTTTGTACAGTTACCAAGGTGTTTAAAATTACAGTATACTGAATTGCAAAATAAATGTACTTGACCTAGTGTTTTATGATTAATGGATACGCTTAGTGTCTTTTGCAAAGATGCTTAGCTTGCTAGCTGTTACCAAAGGAATCTTAGGAAAAATCGGAATTAGGTGAATTTCTTCTATAAATTTGATTGTTGGAGGTAATAAATGCACATAGGTAAGATGGGTATTTTTCTTATGAATTGTACCTTACAGTTTTTCCTTTTCCACCTTCACATCACCTTCCATATTGTTTCTAAAGATGGAGTACTAGTCAGCATTCATTTCAACATTTTCCTTTCATAACCAGTTAGAAGTTCAACCTTATTTAATTGGCTGCTTTGTTTCAACTTGTCTTGATTGCTTCAGTTCAGTTACGGATTTCTGTTATGTCATGGAATGCAGGTATTGAATATTATTTGGGAAATAGTCCATCAACATCAACACAACAAAGCTGCAGTCATTTTGAACTCAGTTAAGGGGATGAAAGCTCGCTCTTATAATTATTTCTTAACAGCTGAATATTTGTTTCTTTTCATTTTTGTTTTTCTAGTCTCTGGGCAGGATTACCTTGAAATGTGAATGCCAGAATTAGCATTTAATACACTATTTTCTAATGTATATTTTAAAAACAAGGCAAAGGAAATGTTAGGAAGCCAAGATGTCTGCTTACTTTCTGCTTTAATTTTTCATCACCACTTAAAGTTTTATCATATTTAATTATCTTTGTTATTTTCCAGGTAAATAATATTGAAAACATTTTATTTGAAGACAGTGCATTTTTATTGGGGGAGATTGAAGTTTATTTATCATTGATATAGTTCAATATAGATCAAACATTCATAATTGCAGTCCTCTTAAACGAATATTTCTTGCCTCTGACATGAATATAGTGCTCAAAGATCCAGACAGCAATCCATACAGCTTACTTGATAATACAGAATCAGATCAGACTGCAGACACTGATGCCAGCGAATCTCATCACAGTACTAACCGTCGTAGGCGGTCTCGTAGACGAAGGACTGATGAAGATGCTGTTCTGATGGATGGAATGACTGAATCTGATACAGCTTCAGTTAATGAAAATGGGCTAGGTATGTAAGCACTTAGGGAAGAGAAATATATATATATATATAATTGTAAACTATTGTTAGTATATGAAGCTTTTTTCAAAGAAATATGCAATTCACAAATTGACTTTTTCTTAGTGTTTACTTTGAACAAGGTAGATAGCTTTTTGTCTGTCTTAAATGTTTAGTTCTCAGATTTGTTATAGCCAAATTATTTGAAACTTGGAGGGTTAAAGTGCCCTTCGATGCCATTAAATCAGTACAAATATTCAGCTGGCAAGGTACTTAGTGCTTTTATTGTCCCCAAGCTAAAATCAGGCTTTCATCTTGCCTCTTTTAAAATAATTATAAATGACACTGGTAAAGGTACATATATCAAGAGTAGGCATTAATTTTCAAGGGCTAAAATGTCATTAACTTCGGTATAAACCAAACTGTACTAGAGAGGAAGACTGTGTCCCTGAATGATGGCAGTTTAAGTCTGAGTTTTACTGTGAGTTAAAACCCTCTGAATTTCCAGATGATAATTCCATTTTTAATCCATTTGGAATGCTGAAAGCTACAAAAATGTATTTCCTGTCAGTAAACATTTGTTGTTTTATTTTTGTGTTTAATTAAAAGTTTATTTTTCCCCTTTAAATCTTTGAAGGAAAGAAGGTTTTTTTGTTTTTTTGTTTGTTTTTGTCAGAATAGTTCATGGTAAACTTTGCAATTACAGATGATAGCGAAAAAAAACCCCAGCGACGCAATCGTAGCCGCAGGCGTCGCTTCAGGGGTCAGGCAGAAGATAGACAGCCAGGTAACTGAGTGGACCTGTGGATACCATCAGGTCACAAGCATGAAAAAATGTCATATGTCTGCTTTCTAAATATATTATACTTACATGTACACATGTGTGCATATACATTCAAAATTTGCATTGCATAAATTGTTTATTCAACTAATAAGACTACTACTATTAAGAAAATGCATTCTTCCTTCACAGTGTGTTAGTAACTTGTCTAATTGAACTAATGTTGTGTCCTAATTGTTTACATGGAAATACTGTTGAGAAGACCATTTTGTTCACTTGGCAGTTTCTTCACACTTGAGATGGGGCCTGCCATCCGAGGGACTGTGTTGTAGATTGTGATCAAGGTTGATTGGCAAAACTGGGCAGCTTTTGCATGGTGCCTGCTTACTATATCTGAATTCAGCACCTCATTTTTGTGGGAGTTGTAATACCCACAATTAAAAAAAAAGTATAAAAGAGAAAAATATTTGAAGGTGTCTTTAACCTAATGCGAGGAATGCATGTTGTTTTTGTTTGTTTATTGTAGTGTGATGCCTTTTCCCTTACACCTACTAACTATTCAAATTAATAATACTTACTTAGTTTTAGAATGTTTATTTTATGTAGTCATTAATTTTTAGTAACTTCAAAGAAACTTGTTTGCTGTGTCTATTATTTTGAACATAATTCCATTTCCTGTGTACAGAGAATCACATGTATATTCACAATGAAGCAATTGTGTGCACCAGAAATAAACCCCTTTCAAACTAATCAATTTTTGCATTCTTTCCAAAACCAGTTCTTTCATGTGTTTTCCCCAAATAAAGAATGTAAATTCTGGCATCTTTACTATTTTAAATTTAGTGGTTGTAGAGACATTTGGGAAAACTGGTTAAGAGAATTAGTTCCCATCCCTAAAAGTTCATGTTTTAAAGATAGTTGGAAATTTTTAGAGCAATTAAATATTGTCAAAAAATAGAAAGTGTCCAGAAAATATTTGTTTTCCTTCCCCTTCTTTCCTCCCCTCCTTTAATGTTGGAAATATATTTTAGAGCTGGGTGCAGTGGCTCATACCTGTAATCCCAGCACTTTGGGAGGCCAGGTAGCAGGATTGCTTGAGCCCAGGAGTTTGAGACCAGCTTGGGCACTGGGATCCTGTCTAGAGAAAATACAGAAATTAGCTGGGTGTGGTAGTGCGCACCTGTAGTCCCAGCTACTCTTGAGACTGAGGCAGGAGAATCACTTTAGCCTGGGAGGTCGAGGCCGCAGTGAAGGGTGATCGTGCCACTGCACTCTAGCCTGGGTGACAGTGAGACCCTGTCTCAAAAAAAAATGTTTTAGATGAAGAGATTATTTCATTTTTTGAAGGTGGTACAGCAGTGAATACATTTCTGGCCCTACTGTAAACAAGAAAATTCAGGCTATCGGTATGAACTTAACAGAATATATTACAACATTTATTAACTAGATGTATGGTGGTTTATTACCAAGTCAACAGGTATAAAAGGAGTAACAGTGGGGTTTGTTGGAGAAGAGGCAAAAATTTCTGCATGGTATTAATTGCAACTTGAGTAGTTTGGAGGCTTCAACAGTTTGACAATGATTTCTGTTCCATACTACATCTATTCCTGTTTTACTTCTTTGGGATTACTACTTCCCTCTTTTAAAACTCCTCACATTCCCTAGCTTGCCCCTTCTCCCAAAAGATAGGGTGGGTAAAACAAGCACAAAACTGTTAACCCTTGATCCTAGTAGCAGTTCTAGGAGGCAGCCTCCCTCTAAAGCTAATATCAATATTCTGTTTAAAACACTCATTTAATTTGATCTCATCTGCTCAAAATTTCTTGTTGCTCTTAGTGTAAATTAAGCAGTGAATATTGTTTACCACACTTAGAATGTGACAATACACACTGGTGTCCAGTTGATTAACTTGGATCCATTCGAGGAAATTCTAGAGTCCATGTCATTACAGAAATTGCCTGTATTTTTTTCTAGATATTGTTAATTATTAATCTGTATTGGACTTTTAAGGGGCTTGTATTATAAGGACTGGCTATAAACAGGTTTTTATTTGAATTAACAGAGGTTTCTTTTGGCTTCCTTTTATTTAGGTAGCGGATACCCCAGCTAAGTGCTTGTTAATTTAGTTGATAACTATATCAAAATATTATTCTATCTCTGTACACAGTGGATGAAAGGTTCTAGGAATTGTTTCAACAATGTGTTAGGTTGGTGCAGTTTTTGCACCCACCTCAAAATGGCAAAAACCACAATTACTTTTGCACCAACTTAATTTAGCAGCAGGCTTTCCAATTAGATGTTTTCCTAGGTGTCACTGAGGGCCGAACTTGGAAACAGTGCATTCACTATGCTGTTCCCCACACTGGCTAGAATTGTTCTTGTAATAGGTTTGCTACCATGTATGTAGACATAATAAAGTGGATTATGACAATAGCCCTTTTTCCAATATTGTAAACTCTTTTTAATGTAGTTATAAATATATTAGCAATGAATTTAAATAATTTAAAAAGCTTCAAGATGAGCGTACTGTTTCTTACAGTTTGGAAGGAAGGAGGCAGTTTCAGATTTGAAACATCTTTAGTGGTTTTCTAGTAAATGATGTATGTAAGTTCTGAAATAGGTTGTTCCTTTGTGGTTTTAAAAGATTTACATAATAGTTCTAGAAAGTTCTTGGATCTTATGAAAGTGTTAGCATGTTAATTCATAATTAAGAAACGTGAATTGTAAATACCATCCAGCTTTTTATTATACCAGAATGATTTAGTTGTTTTCATAGAATTTATACTTTATGGACCAATTCTCCCCATACCTAGAGACTTTAAATAAATAATTTAAAATTTACTGGAGATTTCATTCTTTACATAATTAACTTGCTCCCATAATTTAAAGTATATATTGTACTTTTACATATCAGGGATTTTCTGAAACAGTTTGCAATAGAAAATACTTGAAAGAAAAAAGGGTGGTTCTTTTGGTATTTCTTAAAATCAGTGAATTCTAAGTTTCAATTCTTTTTTTTTTTTTTGAAACAGAGTTTCACTATTATTGCCCAGGCTGGAGTGCAGTGGCACAATCTTGGCTCATTGCACCCTCCACCTCCCGGGTTCAAGCAATGCTCTTGCCTCAGCCTCCCAGGTAGCTGGAATTACAGGCTGTGTCACCACGCCTGGCTAATTCTGACGGGGTTTCACCATGTTGGTCAGGCTGGTCTCGAACTCCTGACCTCAGGTGATCTGCCCACCTTGGCCTCCCAAAGTGCTGGGTTTACAGGTGTGAGCCACCATGCCCGGCCCTAAGTTTCAGTTCTTGAAGAGAGAGTGTTGATGTATAAAGTGAGTCAGTCCACATACTGTAGAACATAGGTCATTTGTTGAAGTTGGGTTGACGTGACAGTAGGGTGTTAGGTTGGGTTTAGTCTTTTTCCTAATCCACTACTGCCACTTCTTTGCAAATACACATTTCAGATCGTCCCTACCAAGATTGGCAAAGGGGGTGTGGGAGGGGTGTCATTGAATACACTCTGGACCTTTTCCCACTCTGATCAATGTCCACATTTTTAGGGTGGTGGTCTGTCATCTTTAGTTTGCTTGTAGTTTCTTATTTTAATCACTCAGAATCGTTTCTAGTGTGAAACGTTAAAACAAAACCATAGAATAAACCACACTTGGATATCTTAATTGTGCTTTAAAAAACACACACACACACATTTGAGTAAATATTTTTGTATCTGAAATTTTCAAATTTAAGTAGATCATACTACGATTTGGACCAAATTTGCCCCATTCCCCCCTCCCCCCCACTCCCCGATAATTGCAAACACTGGGCTTAGAACACTGCGTTTGTATTTCCTTTTACTGGTTGTGGGTTTCTCTAACAACTTTGTTCCACAACATTAGGGTCAACCAGAAGCAAATAGCTGGATTCTTGGGAAAGAGGAATTTAATCTATATTTCCTCAATCTCAAGCTTGAAATTTTCTTCAGCACCAAAAGCCCAGGTAGATTTTTAAAGCTTTGTTTTTGGTTGGAGGTGATACCCAGCTTAAGAAAATTTTGACACTGGGTGACCCACCACTAGTTTAATAGTGAAATTACCCTTTATCCATAAATAAACTTTAGAAATATTTTTTCAACACCTGTAATTTTTTTCTCATCTTTAACAGTCACAGTTGCAGATTATATTTCTAGAGCTGAGTCTCAGAGCAGACAAAGAAACCTCCCAAGGGAAACTTTGGCTAAAAACAAGAAAGAAATGGTAAGGAGAATTTAACCTGTAGGTTTTTTTTTTTTTTTTTTTTTTAATTTTTGGTATGGTTTAGCTTTATTTTTTACTACTTTTACTGTGTGATCACTTGTTTCCACAAATAGACAATACTATTTTAGTTAAAGACTCTTGAATATGTTCTTGGCCCCAGGTAACTAAAGATATGCATGCTTGAGCCTGAAATACTTTTTAGTTAGAGCTTCAAATAGCATTTATAAAATTCATTCTGCCCAAAGATACTGGGCATAGAGACTATTGCCTAATTCAGGAGCAATAGGCTATATACCTCTTCTCATTGATGGATATAGACCTTTTAAATTTTAGTTCTTTTAAATGCTTTACAGTATTTGATATGTAAATGTGATTTCTCAAAATAAGGTGAGTAAAGTAGGTGATTATTTGTTTAATATTAACTGTTTATGTCATTTTCATGGTGAGCTTTCCAGTGTTTTAAAATTAGGTACAGTTTTCATTAGTTTAGATGTTTTGTGTGGTTTGGGCACTGCTAGGTGCTAGAGATACAAAGTTGAAAGACCCATAGAGTGGAATACTTTGGTATTTGTTTTGAATTTTAAAGATGTTTTAATACTTTGATCCATTGTGGTATATAAAACTGAAAATTTTAATTAGCTAATTAGTGTTTATGTAGCTATTTTCCTCCTCAGCTATAGATTTCATTTATAAAGAAGTTGAAAAAGTTGTCTCCCTTTGGCAGGCAAAAGATGTGATTGAAGAGCATGGTCCTTCAGAAAAGGCAATAAACGGCCCAACTAGTGCTTCTGGCGATGACATTTCTAAGCTACAGCGTACTCCAGGAGAAGAAAAGATTAATACCTTAAAAGAAGAAAACACTCAAGAAGCAGCAGTCCTGAATGGTGTTTCATAAACTGAAGAAGTTCCTAGTTTACAGTTCTTTTACATTACATTTACAATAGTGCTTGTACAAGCTTGCCAAAGATAGAATATGGATCGCCAGTCTTTACATCGCACTTTCAGTTCCTCCATTTGGAATTCAAAAAGGGGAGGGATCCTGAAGAAATCATATGTTAAACATACTTTGACACCTACTGTGTTATAAAATATATCATCAGATGTGCCTTGAGAATAGTATATGTAACATTAAAAAAAAGTTGCTGGCTATAGGAAATGTTATTTTGTTTTCAAAATATGGCAGAGATGGGGGGTGGTGGGTGGGGTGGGATCCCTAACGTAATATTCTTTATGAAAGCATTAGCTGCTTTTGTTACATTTTTAATATGCAACCACTTCTTCACCTGAGGAAAACTAGAATGAAATGCAGTCTAAAATATTTTGCACTGAACTGTAATTTCTTCATTAGTTTAGTCTGGAAACTGGTCTGTTTTAATGTGTTTTTTAAATGCTGTATGTAGAGGAAAATCTGCAGACCACTGGAATACATTTGTTAAACTCTCATCTGCAGGGACACTGGGCGATACTTGGCAGTGACTGTTCTACCTTGAGGCTTTGTTTGGTTTATTTATTAAAGTGTACAGTATTTAAAAATCAAACATAGCTTTAGTTAAAACACTAAGCTGAATTAGTCATGTCCATTCAGACATAACCTGAACTACTGAAAAGATCAATTTCCAGAAGGTTTATTCTGTATAAACTACATGTTAGTCTTCAGTAGAGTATCTTTTTTTTCCTTTTTTTTTTTTTTATTTCGGTTGTTTGATGTGCAATATGTTTTTGTATGCAGGTAGTAAATAAACTTTGATCTTCCATTTGCTGAATTTTTTTAACTTTCTACTTTTTACACCAATTGTTGCAAAATAGTTGGAGCTATTAATAGGCTTAGGATAGTATACTTTGCTTTTTAAAAAGCATTTATACTTGCTCATAAATAGCATTAAAATGTCAGTTGGCCATTTAATCATTTTGTAATGAATCCTCTGAAATCTTTACACAAGTTTAGGCTGTTAGATGCATAGGTAATTCATAATACATGTGATAATTAGCAAAAAAACCTAACAAAATTCTAATCAAAGGCAACTTTGGAAGACAATGGGGGATAGAAGGGATGACAAGCAATTTTTAAATAATAGGCCAATGATTTGCTTCTTTATTCTCAACTTATTTTGAAGGCTCTCATATCAGTGACCAAAAATCAGTTATTAAACTTTATGTATATATTTTAGCAAGAGCTTAATTTTTATGAAGATAAAGACATGAAGTTTAACAATGGTACAACAGTTAGTACAGCTAATTGTGAGGTCAAGTAATTGTTAGACATAGGGGAAGGCTTTGTTCCACAATATTATATGGACCACTGAAGAAGAATGACAGCCCTTTGTTATCACTTGGCATATGAAAAGTGTTGTGTGCATAGTTTGTGTTAATTTTTTATGTGCATAAAAATGTGATTTTAATTTATATGCTCTGAAGGATAATTCAGGGTATAGTTAAAAATGTAAAATGTGCCAGTTCAGTATATATAACCCTAGCCCTCAAATTATTCTGATTAAGGTTAAAATGTGCTGGTATTAAGTGCTTTTTCCTGAGGCCTTCTGATTGGTTCTTGGTAACAGAATTTTAAAGTAAGGTGTGAGTAGTGCAACTCCTGTCCCTTTATATATAAAGGTATCAAGTAATTTCATGTCCTGATATTTAAAAAAATTACCCACAAATGTGTTTTTTTAAATCGATCAAAGCTAGAAACAGGTTAAGTTGTCTCAGTTCTCTTACATAATTGGGTTAAAAATTATAAGGTATTAGAAGAATTTTAATTAATGCCAAATTGGTAAATGTAAAAAAAAAAAAAGACTTTTCATTTTCTCCCACATAGAATAGTCAGATATATTAAACATCCCTTTTCCATAAAGATGGTTTCAATGGGAATGGAAGAAACAAAATCTTAAAAGAGTGAGTATAGCTGAACCAATTCTTCATTCTAGCAATAACCACACTAAGTTCATTACTTTACAAATGACTAAACCCAATGTCTTGTCCTTTAAAAAATATAGGTAGTGCAGAATTGTGATAAATACGCATTTGTTTTTTTAGAGAGCCCCACTCCCCAAAGGGTAGCCATTAATTCAGGTAGCCTTTTAAATGTATTTGAGAGGGGTCCGTCTTTTTGGCTGCTATCCTAGTTAGGTGAGATGTTGCTATGGGAAGAACTTGCCACTATACGCTAAACACACTTAAGCAAAAGATGTATTCTGGAGCCTGGCACAGTAGCTTATGTCTTTGGTTCTAGCTACTCAGGAGCCTGAGGTGGGAGCATCATTTGAACTCAGTTCTGGGCCACTGAGACCCTCTTTAAAGAGAAGGAAAAAAAGGTATTCTGGAAGATCTTGTGCAGTTCCAACAATGTTTCAGCATATATATGTGAATTCATATATGACACCTGAACGGAATCATGAAGTAACAGCTGAGATTATACGGTGGCAAAAATGATCTGCTTTTCCTGAAGCTTTGGGAGGCCTAGGATTCTTGCTTTAGGCATCACCTTTGTTAAGCCTTAAAGGGGGCTACAACTTGTGCAAAATGGTGTCTCTGGTAACACTTCAGAAATAATTGGCAAAAGTGTAATAGGAATACACAAATCTTTATTTTGAAATAATCTTGTATTTTAATGTGGAATTAGAAGCAGCACATCAAACTGGTGAGTTCACAGAAACTTACCTGAGATGATGCTGGGTTCCATTGCCGTTGTGCTAAGTCACGTATTTTTGTAGCTGCTGTTAGCTGTGTCTAGCGTTTTGTAACCTAAGGAGGGTCTTATAGAAGTTGGTATGTTAACTAAATCTTGGATTGGGAAACAGCACTATTTGTATCCTCTGCAAACAGATTTACGCTTTTGAGGCTGAAACCAACTAGTGTTCTCATGGGCTGTTGCCTAAGGACAGATAAACATGGAAAACAGGCTATGTCCAGGGACAGATGATTGGTGGTTAAGAATTACAGTAAAGGAAAATTACACCTGGATTTTCTTCTGTAAAGTTTCAAGGAACTTGGATTTGAACTGTGAATCTACTGTTTTGGCAAAAAATCTCAAAGAAAAGGATGTTTTTACTGTCTCAGTCTTCCTGTCTTTGCTACACGATTTGGATCCCTTATGCTTTTTCGTTAAGAATGTCTGTCTGCTATAGTGAATTTGCTAGCCCCTTATTTTTTTTTTTAATTTTAGTTCTTTATTAGAACGTGTACTTGAATGGACTGTAGTTGCTCATAACCCATGTTAATCTCTGATAGTATTTGGGTTTTATTTCAGGAGCTTTTGCAATAAAGCAGTAACTGCAATCTGCTAAAGTCAGACTTAGCAAGTGGTGTTAAAACTGATTTAAGTCCATTACATTGAACAGTAGGAAATTACCACTTTTGTAAGGCTCAAAAATGATCAACTATTAACAGTTTCTTATGGTTCAGTCTAATTACAAATTTTTAAAAAGTTTATCAGTATATCATTTCAGATTCATCCGTATCTTCTGTAATATTATTTCCAGTACTGAGGTAAGGTACACAAAAATTCCCCTGGAAAAACTATATTCTAGTTTTGTAAGATGATTTCCCACAGTCCATTTGCTTATTTCTTCCTTTGATAATTCAAAAAGATGCTTTAGGTAATGGTACAGAATTAGAAGCTGCTATTTTAGCTCTATTAACTTTTTCTCTATGGTTTCAATTTTATCCAACCAGAGAGGGCTGGCCTAGTTGGTATCTTTAAGGCCCTTCCAGTAGTAATTTGAGTCTAGTCACATGTCAGACCCTGAGCAACACCTAACCAAATGCCCAAGTATTCTCATAAGGAGTATGCTGAATTTAAGTGGTGTTTGTTTTACATATGTATCCATCCCAGACATTTTCAACTATGCTGAATGCAATCTATAAGATATTCCAAACAAGGACAAAGTAATTTTTCACAAGTCTTACAGCCCCACTATTAAGTATGCTACTTATTAGCTTCTTGAATTTCTTTGTATTTCAGTGATTGGGATGTTCTTTTTTTTTGGGAAAGTTTTTTTTACCCCTTTGTACCCTCTTAATTGGATTAACTGTAAAATGTACATATTAATTTTCTAGTTTTAGAGACCATTTTCATTAAAAATATTTTCCAATAGTTTTTCTAGATAAACAATTTATACTTAATTGTTGCTTGGTTGCTTACATTTCAACCTCTAGGCTTCCTTTTTCAGCTAACTTGGCTGTCTTCAGATTGTAAAGAAAAATGTAAACATATATTTGAAATTTCATTAACTGAAACTGCTGTAAGGTGTTAGCAAATGTTAACCATAACAGATTATCCCATATCATTGGACTGTTCTATTATTGGGTCAGGAATAATAGGTGACACAGGATAGAAGCTCTTCCTATATATATCTTGTTGCTAAGGCAGTAGTTGGCTCTAAGCTGATAAACAGCACGCTGTACAGCAGTCCAAAAACTAAAACCAGAGCTTAGGTCATTCAAGTTAACTGGTACTCAAGGTTACTCATTCCAGGATACTTTACATAACCAAAAACCTAGGAGAGCATTCTACATTGTAATTTTTTTTTTACTTTGTTTACATAAAATTTACAGGGTTTTGTTTTTTTAAGCCTAGTCTGTTCTTTGACATTGTTGATTCATGTTCTAAATTTTCATCAGATTTAACATGTTTGGAGGCTCTTGTGCACTCAATGTGAACCTACTACAAGCTTCTGAACTGCAAAACCTTTTTTTTAGGTCACTGTCAACAGAAAGATGCCTTATGGAATTTCTCATGATTGAAACAGAACTCTGCATTCTAACCTAAAACCCCTCTAACCCTTTAAATGAAGCATTATGCCTGCGTGAAATTTTATTTTTAGACATTTCTGATACTAGGTTTTCTTTACGGGAGGGCATACATATTCAATATACTGAATTTATACAGCTTTCAGTGTGGCAATATATTAAGAAGCTAGTTCCCTAATTTTTCTCAGTTCTCATTGGTTTTCCATTTAAATGTTTCCATAAGTACTCTCATCATTTGGAAAATACTTGATGGCAGGAGAACTTGCTTAAAACTAAAGGTGGAGAAAGAGTTAACTTCCAGGACAACCCATTATAGCTCACTTCTTACAACAAAGCAGTTTTTATACAGCACCTTAGGACTCATTTCTAATGTCAACCCAGATGGCCAGTAAAGGCAAGGGAAGAGGCTAAGTAGACTCACAAAAATCTCTGATATTGAGGTCTAATATGAAGGCTATAGATAGGAATTCCCCACAAACTTCTAATGAGGACTAATATGAACAGCAAATTGGAGAAGACACCAAGGACCTAATTTTAGTTTCACTAGCCGTGGGACCTTAGAAAAAAGACCATTTGCTCTGGACTTTTGTTTCCCAAGCCATAAAATGTGGAAGAATCCTCACAATTTCAAGTTGGTCGTGTATATTTCCCTTTTACAGAGAAAGCTGAAGCCTCAAGGCTCAGATTTACCTGGCTTCTGCAGAAGTTTAACTTGTAACCTACCTCTCATTCCCAAAGTGTGTTTAATCATGCCGCCTTCTTTAAAATATATCTGGAAGCACCAATGAGTAAAGACAAAGGCCCCAAGCTAGATCTGTAGAGATAAGTACTAGACTCACATCTCACTACTATCAAGGAAAACATGCTTAGGTTATCAGAATTGTGAAGGCCATAGTACAAAAAGTTAAGAGAATGGAACTCAGGATCTGAGAAAGATCAGCCATTCTCAGCATGTTGCCTTGGCTGCTTAACCTTACTAAACTTCCATTTCCTCACATGTAAAATGTACATCATAATAACTAGTCTACTGAGATAAGGGAAGAATACTTAGCACAGTGCTAGTACACTGTAAGTACTCAAATGTTACAGATCCAAGTATTTTGTAAGAAAATACCAGCAAAAGATAAAAGTTTTTTTATGGATCGTATTTGTATCAATCACCTACCATGATCTAGAGCCCTCACATGGATGACATTTAAATGTTCAGTTTGCCTAATAGCCTTCAATGAAACACGGATTCTTCTACTTAAAAAAGGTAAGCCTGGAGAAAATAAAACTGATTACTCTGCAAGAAAAAAATGTGCTCTGCTGTGCTCCTTGGTATTTTTAAGTGGTTTCCATGGTCTTAACACCTGTCTTAAAACGGGTATGTTGTTTGCACTGAACCCTCAAAAGTATTTATACCTATTAAGTTAAATTTCCCTTTTTAGAGTTAATGCTTCATTGCCTGTCGGCATATTATCACTATCTGTCTTTGAAAAATTTTCTTTTAAGTCTCAACTATTTCTTCATAAAGCTCTTGTTCAGAGAAACATTTTTTGATTTGTCCAATGGACTGAAATAAAAGGTTAGTAAACCAAAATACAGTTGATCCTCATTATTAGTAGAATTCCTTATCTGTGAATTTGCCTACTCACTAAAATTTATTTGTAACTCCAAAATCAACATCCTTTTCTGGTCATTTGTGAGTATTTGCAGAGTGACAAAAAATGTAAACCACTTTATGTGCACAAGGCAATGCTCTACCTTGTTTAAGCTCTCACACCATAAACAGATATCCTTTTTGTGGTCTATTTAGTGCCAAGTTTCATGTTTGTGCTTTTTGTTGGTGATTTTGCTGTTTTGATGGTTCCTAAGAGTAGTAGTGAAGCGTGCTACCTAGTGTTCCCAAATGCAAAGAAGGCCGTGATGTGCCAAGCATGAGTTAGTTTAGTGCTGTTGGCTGTTAATTCAAAGTTAATGAAATACTAAAGAATGTTTTCAAGCAGAAACAGGTCGATCAAGGTTATATACTGACTGGCAGACAATATTGTGACCAAAGGGTCACAGAATCTGTATTTCTCTTAGGAACTTGTTCCTTATTTGCTAATTCAGTGTTCATAGCCACCTTAAAGAACAGAATTACCACAAACAAGAACCAGCTGTACTTTCATGTCTCCTTGTCCCTGGAAATAATTTATCCTGCATAAAAGCCTTAGAAGCTAGTGTTTCATCATACACTAAATCATAACAGACTCCATCAGATTTTAAACAAGGGTATAGGATAGAAAACACAAAGAGCAGATATACCTTTACTTTATAAGGCAGATAAATATTACCTCCACTCTTTTTTTAACCTCAAAAGTCCTTGTATCCTCCAATAATTAAGAACCTTATGATGATTTAAGGAAGTTTAGATGGTAGGTAGTATAATTTATCATCTTAGAGCTACACATAAGAAATACTCCTGTTGAGAAATACATACTAGTTTATACCAGATGTTTTATACAGGTCCTCTTGTTAAGATCCTTATATATTTTATGTTAGACGAACAGTAAGTAATTTGCCTTTAAACATCATTTAAATTTATTAGTGTATAAATTCTAAAGAGTCCAAATTAAATATGTTGATATTGAGAACATTTCAGTTTTGCTAACAGGGTTTAAGCTTAATCATAACAATTGCAGAAGTTTGATTATGTCAAGAAATAGCCAACTGAAGGAATAATTTATAAATGGTCAGTACCTTTAAGGGGCTAGCTGAATACAATGTAAATACTCATGCCTGTAATCCCAGTACTTTGGGAGGCTGAGGCGGGAGGACTGCTTAAACCCAGGAGGTTGAGGCTGCAATGAACTGTGATTGTACCAGACCTGTACTCTGAAATCTTTATCATACTATTTTTAATGCATGAAATAAAAATGGTTTATATGTACATAGAATACACACACACACACACACACACACCCCTAGGTCAATTTCTTAGGTCTCAGTTGTGGTTAAATTCACTTTTAAATACAAGTTGCCAGGCCAGTTGCCTGTACCTGGAACAGCCTTTCCACCGAATAAGAAGAGTCCCTACTCAAACAGCTTAAGCTAATTTCCATCATACTATTTATCACATAGTCTAATTACCAGTTTATCAGTCTCCCATTAAAGTGGGGGCTGCCTGAGAGCAAGGACTCTCATCTTCACTTTGCCTTGAAAAGTAGACATAGGTCCCAAATTATCTGCTAAATGAGTAATGAACAATATTTCTATTCAGAAGGTGTGTGCTTGCCCATAATTAATATGCAAATATTCTAAACTATAATCTGATTTAAAATCCCCAAATTTAAACAAGAAAATTATACCAAGGCTTTGAGATTTAGCTTGTGCTAAATCATTTTTAAAAATTGTAGCTCTGAGGCATTTTATTATAAAAACTTAGTACTCATATACATAAACTAATATGAACTTAAAATTCATCATACATTTACTTCATTTTTTAGCTTGACCTTCTAGTAAATCTTTAGCTTCATTGATTTTGGCTGCTATATAAGGAGATCCTCCTATAGGAAGAAAGAAAAAAGAACAGTTACAATATGGATTCTCAATTTCTGCTTGGTAAAAAGCTACTCTTGTTTCAAGGACTCCAATGCTTATCTGAGGGAGATTTAGCAGAAACAGTGTTTTAATTTTTAAAAAATAACCCTGACACTGCAACTGGATGACCAAATATATGGTAATATATGTGACCAATGAGAAATGAAGTAATTTACGTGGGAGATATTTCTACAAAAATAACACCTTTTTAGAAAGCTTAAACTGATAGAAATAGGATTTCTATCATAGATATATATGTATATGCCTTTGAACTGGTGTTAGCCTATTCATGATTACAGGTCATAAATGAACATCAATTATACCATGTTATTTTAATACCATGATATTCTCAGAGGCTTCTGAGCTGTTTACTGGAAAGATCCCAGTTTGCTTTACATCCTTTTTCTGTCCAGTTTTTCTTTTCCTATTACCTACTGTCCCTTCACAATGTCATCTACAGCTGCTTTCCTAAGAATCTGCTGGAGGAGTGATTCTCAAAGTATGGTCCTAAGACCAGCAAGAAATAACAGGAAATTTAGTATAAATGCATATTTATGGGGCTCCACTGCCGACCTACTGAATCAGAAGCCCTCCATATAAAACAAGCTAAATTTCATAAAAGATACTGTGAAGTAGATATCAATTATAACCCTGTTTAAAATGTCAAAACCCTTTTTATTAATGAAAGCCCTCTCCTGTATAAGTAAAAGGATACAAACACTAGAACATGAATTCTGTGGTCTATTTTTTGGTATTCAAAGAAATTCTTGCTTTCCTTCAACACAGCCAAGGCTGCATAGAAGTCTATCAGAAACGAATAAATAAATCCCATAAGTTTCTATCTAGGTAATCTCCGTTTCAAGGTATCTAAAATGGATAAGGAAAAATTACATTTTAGTTTTACGAAATTTAACGTTTTAATTATAATAAATGTAGGCCAGAAAAACCCACAAAACATAGTAATAGTAGCACTTACATCTGCTCATTCTGTAAGTAAAGTTTTCACTTAATTTCTTTTAAGACACCAAAAATATATGGCTCCAGCCTAGGAGACAGGACTTACAGATTTAAGTGTTTTCTAATAGCCAGGAATTTGAGATAAAATTATCCCATTAATAACTATTGGTCACACCAACAACATCAACGAGAATTTAATGACTACTTACCTTTGTCAGGATGATTTAAAAGCATAATTCGTCGATGAGCATCTCTTATTTTCCCTTTATTGGCAGTAGGGCTAATTAAAAAAAGAAATGGTATTTACTTCATCCTACTTCTGCATCACATAAAAAAACTGTACATAAAGGCCAATTAAAGACACTGTGAAACTGTAGTAAATTAACACAACAGTATGAAAAGCTGTTTAGAAACCTCAACACACCCAATGCGTATCCTAAATTGGGAAACTAAACTCCTTAGAAAAGTAAGGCACTCTCAAAAATGTGTTGAACTTGCAGTACCCATTACAACAGTCCTTTTATTGATAAGCATGTTTAAGGATTTGAAAATGAAGAAGGCAGAGTTTTTTTTTTTTTTTTTTTTTTTTTGAGACAGTCTCACTCTGTCCCCTAGGCTGGAGTGCAGTGGCTTGATCTTGGTTCACTGCAACCTCGGCCTCCTGGGTTCAAGCGATTCTCCTGCCTCAGCCTTCCGAGTAGCTGGGATTACAGGTGTGTGCCATTATGCCTGGCTAATTTTTGTATTTGTAGTAGAGATGGGGTTTCACCATGTTTGCCAGGCTGGTCTTGAACTCCTGACCTCAAGTAATCCACTGGCCTTGGCCTCCCAAAGTGCTGGGATTACAGACGTGAGTCACCGCGCCCGGTTGAAGGCAGAATTTCACCACAAAAAAAATGTCAGTTACAGAGAACAACACTGAACACTGTGATAATCTGCTGAGGAGTCTATCTTTAAATAAATGAAAAAGTGCCTGTGTTTTAGTAAACACTCTAGGAAAAAAGAAAAAGTGCTTAAGTGCTAGTGTGCCTTCTCATTTGAAGGATTGTTTACATCTTAAAAATAACATGAAGGAACAGTACAGTTTCATTGATTAGAATTGGTAATATCAATCTTCCTAGGACAAAATCCCCCATGACCCTCTCCTATTAAAGGAGAGAAGGTCTTTCTTATATTTCCTCATGGCTCTACAGTGGTAGAAAAATGCTAAAAATATTAGAGATTATTTTACCTTACACCTAGTATTAATGCTGCTTCCCGTTTTGTCATTTTGGGTTCAAACCCACCTCTATAATAGCCACCACTGAAGGCCTGAAAGAAGAAATGCATTTGTAAAGAAAGGTTAATAAAGTTGCTTTAAAAAAGAAGTCTGGAAATATTCACAGAACTAAGAAAAACTAAGACATTTCAGAGGACTTTAAGTGCAATTCCCGAGGTATTTTAGCTAAAGCTGAATAAAGTTTATAAATAAGTAGCAACAAGTAGTATTTTAATGATCATTAAACAGATTCATTTTTTTCCAGTCAATATGAACTATCTTAGAAATATAAGACAAAATAACAGTGTCTGAAAGCCAGGTCTTCCGGGAAAGATCATTCCAAATTAGCCATATTCTAGATAAAAATCTGCAAGAAGTGGCTCAAGAACAGAAGTCTTTTGAGACAAGAGGTTCAAGTGTATTTGAAACAAGACTTTAAGATATATATACAGAAAATACCACTATTAGGTCCTCTGACCTTGCCATGTCAGAAATCATATTGGTAAAGCCTACAATCACTCTATTCTGTTACCCTTAATCACAACATATTCAACAGGTGATCACAGCCAAATCTATTCTTAACTGTGACCACAGAGAGTATGACCATAACATCAAGCCAAACCCTATAGCCTAATTAACTAGAGTGCTACCTATGTATGATGTTTGGGAGTGCCAGGGCCACATGGTAAGATCGGATCACTTTAGAATCATATACCTCTGCGTGTGCGATGCAGAGCAGATGAAGGAAAACAAGAATATGTACAGATGATGCTGAAGGTGATGGTATGTGAAAAAGTGAAACTTGGGTCTAGTGGGGTACTAGAATTGTCAAAACCCTATCCAACTCTGTCACATATAACATCTGATGTTTCAGGGTAGCACCATCACAAAGTTCAGAACTTCTATACTCTCCTTGCAGGAAGCAGGAGAATGGGTCCAAAGCAATCACTTAGAACTTCATGGATATTTGGAAATTTACCCTTCCCTAAGTGTGGCTCTAGGTTTCAAATAGAAGCAGCAAAGAATTAACAAAGTCTTACAGATTTTGGTAGGCTTTGAAAAACTTGTTTTACTTGAGGCTCCATATGCTTCATGGCTTGCAAAACGTAACGGCCTAAAACCAAAAGCAACAGAATAAGTAAACTAAATCTCCAATCTCCCCGACTTCACTTCCACCCCCAAACCATAAACAAACCTGCAAATCCTGCAGCAGCAATGGTCAGTCCAACTGCTACCACTGTACTGGCCTGGTAAGGGGGAGAAGAGTAAATATTTACTTCTCTAATTCCCACCCTTTCTCATTTTGCCCATTCTTCCATCCCCAACTCATTACAAACTGCATTTTAATAGGAGAAACAACTTTTTTCTTTTCTTTCTTTCTTTTTTTTTTTTTTTTAAGAGACGGAGTCTTGCTATGTTGCTTAGGCTGGTCTTGAACTGCTGGCCTCAAGCAATCCTCCCACCTTGGCCTCCCAAAGTGCTAAGATTATAGGCATAAGCCACCATGCCTGGCAGAGAAACAACTTTTAAGGCGGAAATATTCTGTCCAGTAATCTTTAAAACTACTGCATCTGTTATACTGAATGCATTAAAGTTACAGGATTCATCATATGGGAAAGTGGGCAAGTTCGACTTGCTTATTTATCTTTACAATAGTGAAAAAGATGATTCCCTCCCTTTGAAAACTTCTTTCATCACCAGACAAATTAAGTCACATAAAGTTCAATCAAAAGTAGTGGAAATAGGCCAGGCGCGGTGGCTCACGCCTGTAATTCCAGCATTTTGGGAGGCGAGGCGGGCGTATCACTAGGTCGGGAGATCGAGACCATCCTTGCTACCATGGTGAAACCCCGTCTCTACTAAAAATACAAAAAAAAAAAAAAAAAAAAATTAGCTGGGCGTGGTGGTGGGCGCCTGTAATCTCAGCTACTTGAGAGGCTGAGGCAGGAGAATGGCGAACCCGGGAGGCGGAGCTTGTAGTGAGCCAAGATTGTGCCACTGCACTCCAGCCTAGGCGACGGAGCAAGACTCCGTCTCAAAAAAAAAAAAATGTGGAAATAAGGTTTCTGCTACAGAAGGAAAAACTGTTTACAGACGGCTCCTGTAAAATTCTAACAACGCATTTTCGAGGCTAAACGTGGGCTAAACTAGGAGACTAATACTTTTGGCACTGCCCTGTTGTTTCCTAACAAGACAGGCCCAAATATGTTCAGGAAGCATGGAGAAGACATCTGTCAGCAAAAGCCAAAGAGAAGGACATAGCAAAGTGGAGCTAGTGCTGTGAAGATGTGTTAGGGCAAGGGCACTTATAATCAAATACGTTTCCACTAATCTCCGAGTCCATGACAGCCTCTGACCTTACAGGAGTTCCAGGCAAGCAACACCTGCAGAGCCCGTGCGGACAAGAAGCTGGAGAACCGTGCAGAAAGACGATGTAAAAACACAAACCCCCAAGAGAGCGAGCCAACAGGGTTGTGTCCTGGTGAGTGTGACTCCCCAGTAACCGAAACCTCCCGCCCGGAGTCGCACTAAGGAGCACAACTTCAACTCCACACCTCCGAGGCCGGGAGCTGAGGTTGAGGCCTGGGCCGGAGGTCGCCAAGAAGACCGGAAGGCCGCACTCACCATGGCTCCGGCTGGGCTCCCTTGCTTCCACCGGGAGCACGGCTCATCCCAGCTCAGAGGCCGCGGCCAACACCTGCACGCCTTTACCAGAGAGCGACGCAACCCCCAACCTCAAGCACAGGCGCCCTACGCAACACGGCAGGAGCAGCCGCAAACTAGGCCGGAAAACTGTCGTAAAAGGGGACGCGGAGGAGAAGGAAAGTCGCTCAAGCAGTGGACAGAGCGGAGAAAGCGACTTCGGGTTGGTTGAAGGGTGGGCGGATCTCTTTATTTCTGGGTGTAGGGGTGGGGCTTCTCTGTGTTTTCTGTCCTTTGCTCCTGGGCGGTGGGTATTTGGAAATTCTTGCAGGGAAGGGCATGGGCAGCCTTACTCAGACCGATTTTTTCCCCCTACATCTTAGCACCTCGTTTTGCCTTTATTTTATGTTAATAATTGTCAAGGGTAATGAATGTAGTTAAACGTGCTGTGACATTTCCACCACGAACCCAAACAAATACGTTGTAACCCAGTGTAGGAAACGAGATGCCCAGAAAAACAAATGAAACCAACCACACTGTGTTTCAGGGATTGCTCGGTAGCATTTTTTAATGTAAAAGAACTTCATTTAAGGATGTGACTTGACAAGACTTTGTGAATATTTGGGTTTTCGTTTTGTAGAATGGGATTAAAGACAGTTCATATTCTGAACATGGAATGTCAAGATCCTACAACTGAAAAGGGCTATTTAAAAGTTTTCCTCCTCACCCAAAATAAAAAGTAGGGCTGGATTTTGCCCTTACGTGGACATCAGTTTCATACATCCCTACATAAATGCTTGAGAAGAAGAAAATAATGGAGACAATAATGGAATTTTACAATGCAATGTTTGCATGATCAAAATAAGTTTGGAGTTACTTCCCAGTCAGAATTTACAGAGTGTTAAATATCCGTTTACATTGTAATGCAATTCTGCTTTGATGAGTTGGTTAGTTATTAAACAAATATGCAAAATTTTTGGGTTTGTTTTCCTCATCTGTAAAAGCAGTTTGCATTTGATAATCCAAGAGCTCTTCTAGCTCGAAGGTTTTTGTGATGTAATTTATTGTCAACACATGATTTAAGGTGACATCCAGCACTAAGACACTAGCATTAAGTTTATAACTTCCTCTTTTGCCTCTCTTTTATCTGGTTTTTACCCAACAATTACAAAATAAATAATCAAGTGAGGCATAAGACCTTGGGACCAAATTGGCATCAACAAGCTAGAATGCTATCTGGAAAAATTTATTATGCATATTTTTGGTATGTACAAACTGTGTAATGCAGTTTCTGGAGGAATAGATTTACAGTAGACTCTAATTAGCTTTGAGACTTTACAAAACCCAGACTCAGGAAATTGAGAGTAGCAACACAGCAAGACATTTTGTTGAGCTGGAGATAGCTCTGTTTTTGGTGGCAGATCAAACTGGAGGTAACCTGGCTCTGTCACTTACTAATACTGTGACTTGGAAAAGTTATTTCTGATTGAGTTTCTTCCTCATTTGTAAAATGAAGGTAATGATAACTCCCTTGCCAAGTTTTTGTGAACGTAGAGATTATGCACATATTGTGTTCTGCTTATGGTCATCACTCAGTGTGGGGCTATTATTATGAGGGAAGCCAGAGTGCAAATTGGAGTGTAGAAGCCTTCCTCATTCTCATGATACCTCACTCATGAATCTTAAGTCTGGTTGCCTCTTACCTACCTGCCAAGATCCTAGAAACAGCCTTGAAAAGTAATCTTTTTAAATGTCCATTGACTGATGAATGGATAATCATTCCTCATTTCTTCTAGCTTCTGGTGACTGCCAGCATTCCTTGACTTGTGATTGAATCACTGCAGTCTTGTAAGCCAGCATCTTGAAATCTCACTCTGCTCCAACTTTTCCATCTTCACATTGTCCTTCTCTTCTGTTTGTAAAATCTCCTTCTGGTTTCCTCTTAAAGGATATATGTAATTGCATTTACCAGCTACCCAGATAATCCAGGATAATCTCCCCTTCTTAAGATCCTTAACTTAATCATAGTTTCCAACACTTTGCCATATAAGGTAACATTCACAGGTTCCAAGTATTAGGACCTGAAATCTTTGGAACACATTATTTAGTTTACTATAGAAAGTAATAAAAGACAAAAGAGGGGGTAGGGACAAAAGAATGAGAAAGGACTCAAGCACATCTTCTTAGTTTCTCATCCCAAATTTGTAAATCAGGTAAGTCACTTCTCCTTGGGAAGAATTAAGTGAGAGTTGAGAGCGGTAGCTAAGAGTGTTCTTGCACTGTGGCTTTCAAACATTTTTTGACTGTCATCCTTAGTAAGAAATATATTTTACACTGTGACCCAAGGAGCAAATACATACTTGCACGCACAGATATACATAGTAGATTTATTTATGAGATAATACTTATCCTTACTTCATGAAATGCATGCTGGTCTTTTCTGTTTCTTAAAAAAATAAGTGCTAGAAAACCTACTAAACTCACAGCCCACTAATTGATCATCACCTAAAGTTTGGAAATTATCACTGCAAAAATCCACACTTGGAACTATAATGCCAGGCAAATAAGGGGTTCCCCCACCAACTAAAAGCCATACGCCAGACATTGTACTAAATGCTTTATATAGATTGTTTCATTTCACCCTGTGAAAGTAACATTTACTTCACTATATTGCTATATTGCTTTGCTATATTGCTGGATGTATTTTGCTTTTCCCCAGATCCTCTCTCTACCTTTTTTGCCTGCTCTGTGCTCCAGAGGAGCAGAAAGGTTAGGAGGGTGACCTTAATGAACTGTATCCATGAGCAGCTCTCTCGTTTTCTGGCTTAGGGTTCATTTAGGTCTGTGATCAGGAGATCAGAAGGCAGGAGGAAAGTGAATTCATGGTTTTTATTTCTACCTCTCACTTTCTGGTGATTGTTGTAAGCTGACTGAATTGGTCTGCTGAAGAATACAGCTCCTGTTGTGTGCAAGTGTTCTGGTCATTACTCCTTCCTGTTGCTCCTTCACATTTAAGGATAGTCATGCCTTTGCTACTGGCCCCTGCTTGCTAGGCACAGGGCACTGGAACATTTTGTGCCAGTTTCCCTTAATCCTGTCCACATCTTTGTAAACAGTCCTCTTATTAAACTCTCCATTTGGCCGTGGTGTGAATGTTTGTCTTCCCCCAAATTAATATGTTCAAAGCTAATAACCAATGCGATGGTATAAGGAGATGGGGCCTTTGGGAAGTGATTAGATCATAATGGTAGAGCCCTTGTGAATCAGATTAGCGCCTTCATAAAGAGGCACGAGAGAGACCCTCACCCCTTCCACCCTGTGAGAACACAGTGAGAAGGAACTGTCTGTGAAACAGAAAGGGCCCTTACCAGACACACATTCTGCCTTTGTCTTGGACTTAAGGGTGAAAAGATGGCTGTCTATGAAGAAATGGGCCCTCATCAGACACCAAATCAGTCAGGACCTCACTCAAACTTCCCAGCTTTCCAGAACGCTGAGAAACAAATTTCTGTTTTTATAAGCTGCCAGTTTATGGTATTTTGTTATAGCGGCCCAGACTAAGGCAGTGTACCATCTGTTTCCAACATGAATAGTGACTATTATTTTTATGCTATTTTTTTTTTGAGTCAAAAGTCTTGCTCTGTTCCCCAGGCTGAAGTGCAGTGGCATGATCATGGCTCACTGCAGCCTCTAACTCCTGGCATCAAGTGATCCTCCCTTCTTAGCTTCCCAAGTTACTGGGACTACAGGCATGAGCCACTGAGCCCAGTTTGACGATGACTTTAATAAGAGGCCGTTGCAATAATTCAAATGAAAAATGATAGTAGCAGTGGTGGTAGAGTGAAGTGGCTGGACTCCTGCTTATATATTTAAGGTATAGCTGAAAAAATTTGCTGATGGATGAGGTATAGTGTGTGAGAGAAAGAAAAGTCAAGAGTGACTCCAAAGCTTGAGGCTTTAGCAGCTGGAAGGATGGATTTGCCACTGAATGGAACTAGAAAAACTTCAGGAAGAGCAAGCAGGAAGTGGAAGGCTTTTGCCATGTTAAGTTTGAAATGCCAATAAGATATCCAAGTAGTGCTGTCCAATAGGCAGTTGGACATACAACTCTGGTGTCAAAAGAGAGGTTTGGGAGTCATCAGCCCATGGAACAGGTAAAGTCATCTTTGCATGAGTGGAGACAGAAAGAAGAGGAATAAGAACTGTGTTTTGGGATACACCTGTGTTTGGAATCTGGGGACATGAGGAAAAAAAGAGAAAATTATTTAATAGACTGAAAAAGGGTAGGCATAAACCAGGTAAGTGTGGTGTCTTGGTACCCAAGTGAAGAAAGTGTTCAATGGAGGAAGGAGTGATTAACTGTGTCAAATGCTGCTAATATTCTTCTGAGGGAGAGCCTTTGGAAACCAAAAAGCAAAACAAGCAAACAAACAAATGTTGCTAGTAGTCAAATAATAAAGAATTGAGAATTGACTATCGGAGATCATATTCATGAGAATTTCTATGGTGTGATGGGAATGAAAGTCTGATTGGAGTGAGTTCAAAAGAGGATGGGAGGATAGAGAGTGGAGATATGGATTATAAGAAATCTCTTTTGGCCGGGCACAGTGGCTCACACCTGTAATCCCAGCACTTTGGGAGGCCGAGGCGAGCGGATCACGAGGTCAGGAGATTGAGACCGTCCTGGCTAACACGGTGAAACCCCAACCCTACTAAAAATACAAAAATTATCTGGGCGTGGTGGCATGTGCCTGTAGTCCCAGCTACTCAGGAGGCTGAGGCAGGAGAATCGCTTGAACCAGGGAGGCGGAGGTTGCAGTGAGCCGAGATTGTACCACTGCACTCCAGCCTTGCGACAGAGGGAGACTCTGTCTCAAAAAAAAAAAAAAAAAAAAAGAGAAAGAAAAGCATTTTTAGCTACTATAGGAATAGGAATGATCTTATAGAGGAGAAAATTTGGAAAAATTCATTGAATTATGTAATTTAAGAATGAGAAGAAAATGTAGAGACCATATTTCCCCCAGAAGCTTTATTTTATAAATGAGGAAACTAGGCCTCAGATTGGTTGACAGACTTTTCCAAAGCCCTGACAGAGTCCAGTAATTGTTTGCCTTTCTGTTCACTTTCTAGATATGTATAATGTTAGGGTCATAAAATGAGTTGGTCCTAGAATTGTCTTTGCCTATGTTTTCTTACCACTCTTTCTAGGGATTATTCGAGATCTGGATTAGTGACATCTGAATTCCTCATTAGTAGCTATTTAAACCCAGGGGATCTATCTTGTGTAGGCAGCTGTTCACATAATGCTGTATGGAAAAGCCCTTTGCCTAAAATTCAGTGGCGCTTGGTAGATACTCGCTTCCTTTCCCTTCTTCTTTGTTCCACCCATTTTTGTCTCTTCTTCTCTCCTTTCTTTCAATGATCTTGCCATCTCCTGACAATCTACTGTGAAAAGAAAATAAAAATATGGGACCCCAATTCACTACTCCAAAAGAAAAAAAAATGAAGCTGAAAGCTGACTAATGCAAAAAGCTGACTTTCCTTTTGTTCCTAAGCAGATAGCTACAGATACAAGGTTAAATATCTCCATAGGTAGCTCCTCTATGTTCACCTTATCTTCTGCAAAGTGTTGGTTAACTGAGCATGAGACAAATGCATCATTGACTATTCTCTTGCCTGCCCTTTTTCTCTTGCAACATGTGGATTACCATACTTTCCCTCTTTCCCCTCCAGCCCATGTTTCTCCTTTAAATATTGAAGCCCTCAAAATTATCTTTGAAGGACAGCGTAGACCACAGACTGTTTCTGTGATTCTGTGTTTATTTCTTCCAGGCATGTCCTTAACCTTAGCAAAATAACTTCTAAATTGATTGAGACGTGTCTCAGATACCTTTTGGTTTACACTACCATTAGGAATTCATCTTATGTCTCCTGTCTGAATGTGAAATTCTTGGTGAATGATCAGACTGAGATATGATCAACAGACTCCTCTATGAAGTGTTTTAAGAGATCATTTTGGTATTAATAACTAGTCAAAGGAAGATTTTAATTGGAGTGCAAAAAAAGAAAGGAAGGAAGGAGAAGATATTTAGAGCAAGAGAGGTTGAGGACAGGCCCAAGTAGGAATGATGTGAGGACCCAAGACACTGGGAAAGAAGAGGGGATGCTGGGAAGCCAGAAGGGAATACCCATGGTCCAATCACTTTTTCTTCCAGCTGGCCTCATCTGCATCCAAGTCAGGTGACCTTGCTCTGCCCTGTGGATATTATAAAATAATTTATAACTGTTTCTCCTGTGATTTTCTCACCCCTTTTCTCAATTTGCTTCATTTTTCTCTCACTGCATCTGTTTTATTTTATTGTATTATTTTTTGAGACTTAGCCTTGTATCACCCAGGCTGGAATGCAGTGGTACAATCATAGCTTACTGCAGCCTCGAACTCCTGGGCTCAAGGAATCCTCCTGCCTTAACCTGCTGAGTAGCAGGGACTATAGGTGTGTGCCCCCACACACAGCTAATTAAAAAATTTTTTTTTGTAATGATGGTGTCTTACTATGTTGTTCAGGTTGGTCTGGAACTCTTAGCCTCAAGTGATCCTTGGACCTTGGCCTCCCGAAGTGTTGGTATTACAGGCATGAGCCACCATGCCCAGCCTGCATCTGTTTTAGACTGGGTTCCTACTTTCCTTTCTAATTACAAAGACGTGTGTGTGTGTGTGTGTGTGTGTGTGTGTGTGTGTGTGTGTAAGTCTAGAGCATGTGGGTGGTGGACCAGTGAGAGAACTGCAATGTGTTTGATCAGAATGACAGCATCCAGGAAACATATATTTCAGGATAAAGGCTTTGCTCTTTTCTCAAGCAGTGAGGAAAGAAAATTGAGACACTGTGGATTTCAGAGAAAACTTGAAAATTGGGGTAGCTTAAGTGCCTTTCCAAAATGGAGATTCCTCAACTGACCCTCCATTTCATTCCATCTTAGCATGCCTTTGCCCATTGCCTTCCTCAGTCTTTTTTTCTCCTTCCTTAGCCTGGGTTCCAATTATATGCAGCAGCTTTATGTGTTAAATAAATTGAGCTCTCCCTGCTGAGCTGTCAGCGAATGGAACTGACCAACAGAACAAGTGCATGTTGTGCATGTAAGTGCATCTTGTAAGTGCATCTTGTGCCTGGGCCAGAGAGACAAGCACAATTATTTGATTGCTGGAGATTGCTACTAAATGAGGATGAAATAGCTGGTCTGAGACTTGTTGGTGGATATTATTAATAATATAGTGTCATGCATTAATAACATAGTGTCATGGGAAACAAAGCTACACTGGAGGGTCTGTCTGAAATCCCATTTGAAATCACATTTTCAGGGGGCTAGATGGTTGAGGAGATGAGCAATAATAAAGCAACTTTAAGCACAAATTTAGGAGTTTCACTTTGACTTAGGCTGAAGTTAAGAGAATATACATCACCGTTATACGTTATTTGGTGGCCAGAATAAAGCATGGGATACATCCCTGTCTAATTGTCATAAAAATTGTGCTTCTATAATATTCTACTGTGAAAAATCATCTTCACTGTCATCATTAGAGGGCTTTGCAAAAACTCCATAAAATTCTTTCTGGCACCTATTATGCCCTCAGTTACTACATGCATAGCAAACTTCTTTAGCCCGGCACCACAGACAGTCTTTCCAGACTTCTCTTCCACTTCTCCCCTTCATAAACCTCATAGCCTTGTCAAATGGGATTTGTCACCACTATTCTTCAAATGTGCTCTGAAGTCCACTGCCCCCTGGGCTTTTAGCCAAGTCACTCCTGCTTTTCCAAGTGCCCTTCCCAAATCCCATCTCTGTCCCTCAATTAAATGTCCAGATCAAATGTGCCTTCTGCAAAGCTTTCTTTGTTCACTCAAGTCTGGAACAGGTGTCTACAAACTTTATGTAAAGGAACATATAGTAAATATGTTAGGCTGTGCAGGCTGCATATAATCTCTGTATTCTTTCTTCTTTTTAGATGAAAATATTAAAATGATCCTTAGCTTGTAGATCATTCAAAAACAGACCACAGGATGAATTTGGCTTATGGAGCATAGCTTGCCAAACCGTGGTCTAGAGTGATCTCTCCTTTCTCCAAACTCCTGTACAATTTTGTTTGTGTCATACTGCCAGTTTCTATATAATGTATAGAAATTATTGGTATAGAAGTGTTTTCTCTATTAGACTGAAGATCCTTGAAAGAAAGCATGTCACATATACTTCTTCTTTTTTTTAGTTTTTTTTTTTTTTTTTTTTTTTTTTTTTTTATGAGATGGAGTCTCGCTCTGTTGCCCAGACCTGAGTGCAGTGGTGCAATCTCGGCTCACTGCAAGCTCTGCCTCCCGGGTTCATGCCATTCTCGCACCTCAGCCTCCTGAGTAGCTGGGACTACAGGCGCCCGCCACCATGCCCAGATAATTTTGTTTTTGTATTTTTAGTAGAGACGGGATTTCACCGTGTTAGCCAGGATGGTCTTAATCTCCTGACCTCATGATCCACCTGCCTTGGCCTCCCGAAGTGCTGGGATTACAGCCATGAGCCACCGTGCCTGGCCTTTAGTTCTTTAAAAAAAAAATTTTTTTTTTATACTTTAAGTTCTGGGAAACATGTGCAGAATGTGCAGGTTTGTTACATAAGTATACACATGCCATGGTGGTTTGCTGCACCCGTCAACCCATCATCTACATTAGGTATTTCTCCTAATGCTATCCCTCCTCTAGCCCTCCACCCCCCCCGACAGGCCCTGGTGTATGATGTTCCCCTCCTTGTGTTCATGTGTTCTCATTGTTCAACTCCCACTTATGAGTGACAATATGCGGTGTTTGGTTTTCTGTTCCCGTGTTAGTTTGCAGAGAATTATGGTTTCTAGTTTCATCCATGTCCCCGCAAAGGACATGAACTCATCCTTTTTTATGGCTGTATAGCATTCCATGGTATATATGTGCCACATTTTCTTTATCCAGTCTATCATTGATGGGCATTTGGTTTGGTTCCAAGTCTTTGCTATTGTGAACAGTGCTGCAATAAACATACGTGTGCATGTGTCTTTATAGTAGAATGATTTATAATCCTTTGGGTATATACCCAGTAATGGGATTGCTGGGTCAAATGGTATTTCTGGTTCTAGATCCTTGAGGAAACACCACACCGTCTTCCACAATGGTTGAACTAATTTACACTCCCACCAACGGTATAAAAGCATTCCTATTTCTACACATCCTCTCCAGCATTTGTTGTTTCCTTACTTTTTAATGATCGCCATTCTAACTGGCATGAGATGGTATCTTGTTGTGGTTTTGGTTTGCATTTCTCTAATGACCAGTGATGAAGAGCTTTTTTTCATGTTTGTTGGCTGCATAAATGTCTTCTTTTGAGAAATGGCTGTTTATATCCTTTGCCAACTTTTTGATGGGGTTGTTGGTTTTTTCTTGTAAATTTGCTTAAGATCTTTGTAGATTCTGGATATTAGCCCTTTGTCAGATGAATAGATTGCAAAAGTTTTCTCCCATGCTGTAGGTTGCCTGTTCACTCTGATGATAGTTTCTTTTGCTGTGCAGAAGCTCTTTAGTTTAATTACATCCCATTTGTCAATTTTGGCTTTTGTTACCATTGCTTTTGGTGTTTTAGTCATGAAGTCTTTGCCCATGCCTGTGTCCTGAATGGTATTGCCTAGGTTTTCTTCTAGGGTTTTTATGGTTTTAGGTTGTACATTTAAGTCTTTAATTCATCATATGTTAATTTTTGTATAAGGTGTAAAGAAGGGGTCCAGTTTCAGCTTTCTACATATGGCTAGCCAGTTTTCCCAACACCATTTATTAAATAGGGAATCCTTTCCCCATTGCTTGTTTTTGTCAGGTTTGTCAAAGATTAGATGGTTGTAGATGTGTGGTGTTATTTCCGAGGCCTCTGTTCTGTTCCATTGGTCTTTATATCTGTTTTGGTACCAGTACCATGCTGTTTTTGTTACTGTAGCCTTGTAGTATAGTTTGAAATCAGATAGTGTGATACCTCCAGCTTTGTTCTTTTTGCTTAGGATTGTCATGGCTATACAGGCTCTTTTTTGGTTCAATATGAAATTTAAAGTAGTTTTTTTCTAATTCTATGAAGAAAGTCAATGGTAGCTTGATGGGCATGGCATTGAATCTATAAATTACTTTGGGCAGTATGGCCATTTTCAAGATATTGATTGTTCCAATCCATGAGCATGGAATGTTTTTCCATTTGTTTATGTCCTCTCTTATTTCCTTGAGCAGTGGTTTGTAGTTCTCCTTGAAGAGGTCCTTCACATCCCTTGCAAGTTGTATTTCTAGGTATTTTATTCTCTTTGTAGCTATTGTGAATGGGAGTTCACTCATGATTTGGCTCTCTGTTTGTCTATTATGGGTGTGTAGGAATGCTTGTGATTTTTGCACATTGATTTTGTATCCTGAGACTTTGCTGAAGTTGCTTATCAGCTTAAGGAGATTTTGGGCTGAGATGATGGGGTTTTCTTTTCTTTTTCTTTTTTTTTCTTTTTGAGACAGAGTCTCTCTCTGTCACCCAGGCTGGAGTTCAGTGGCTCAGTCTCGGCTCACTGCAAGCTCCGCCTCCTGGGTTCACACCATTCTCCTGCCTCAGCCTCCTGAGTAGCTGGGACTACGGGCGCCCCCCACCTCGCCTGGCTAATTTTTTGTATTTTTAGTAGAGTTGGGGTTTCACCGTGTTAACCAGGATGGTCTCGATCTCCTGACCTCATGATCCGCCTGCCTTGGCCTCCCAAAGTGCTGGGATTACAGGCGTAAGCCACCATGCCTGGCAGATGATGAGGTTTTCTAAATATACAATCATGTCATCTGCAAACAGAGACAATGTGACTTCCTGTCTTCCTATTTGAATACCCTTTATTTATTTCTCTTTCCTGATTGCCCTGGGCAGAACTTCCAATACTATGTTGAATAGGAGGGGTGAGAGAGGGCATCCTTGCCTTGTGCTTGTTTTCAAAGGGAATGCTTCCAGCTTTTGCCCATTTAGTATGATATTGGCTGTGGGTCTGTCATAAATAGTGCTTATTATTTTGAGACAAATTCCATCAATACCTAGTTTATTGAGAGTTTTTAGCATGAAGTGGTGTTGGATTTTATCAAAGGCCTTTTCTGCATCTATTGACATAATCATGTGTTTTTTGTCATTGGTTCTGTTTATTTGATGGATTATGTTTATTGATTTGCATATGTTGAACTAGCCTTGCATTCCAGGGATGAAGCTGACTTGATCATGGTGGATAAGCTTTTTGATGTGCTGCTGGATTTGGTTTGCCAGTATTTTATTGAGGATTTTTGTATCAATGTTCATCAGGGATATTGGCCTGAAATTTTTTTTGTCTTGCCTTTGCCAGGTTTTGGTTTCAGGATGATGCTGGCCTCATAACATGAGTTAGAGAGGAGTCCCTCTTTTTCTGTTGTTTGGCATAGTTTCAGAAGAAATGGTACCAGCTCCTCTTTGTACCTGTGGTAGAATTTGGCTGGGAATCCATCTGGTCCTGGGCTTTTTTGGTTGGTAGGCTATTAATTACTGCTTAAATTTCAGAACTTGTTATTGGTCTATTCAGGGATTCAACTTCTTCCTGGTTTAGTCTTGGGAAGGTGTATGTGTCCATGAATTAATCAATTTCTTCTAGATTTTCTAGTTTATTTGTACAGAGGTGTTTATAGTATTCTCTGATGGTAGCTTGTATTTCTGTGGAATCAGTGGTAATATCCCCTTTATCATTTTTTATTGTGTCTATTTGATTCTTCTCTCTTTTCTTCTTTGTTAGTCTGGCCAACAGTCTATTTATTATTTTGATCCTTTCAAAAAACCAGCTCCTGGATTCATTGATTTTTGGAAGGGTTTTTCATGTCTCTATCTCCTTCAGTTCTGCTCTGATCTTAGTTATTTCTTGTCTTCTGCGAGCTTTTGAATTTGTTTGCTTTTGCTTCTGTAATTCTTTTAATTGAGATGTTAGGGTGTAGATTTAAATCTTTGCTGCTTTCTCCTGTAAGCATTTAGTGCTATAAATTTCCCTCTAAACACGGCTTTAGCTGTGTCCCAGAGATTCTGGTACGTTGTGTCTTTGTTCTCATTGGTTTCAAAGAACTTTATTTCTGCCTTCATTTCGTTATTTACCCAGTTGTCATTCAGGAGCAGGCTGTTCAGTTTCCACGTAGTTGTGTGGTTTTGAGTGAGTTTCTTAATCCTGAGTTCTAATTTGATTGCACTGTGGTCTGAAAGACTGTTTTGATTTCAGTCCCTTTGCATTTACTGAGGAGTGTTTTACTTCCAATTATGTGGTCAATTTTAGAATAAATGTGATGTGGTGCTGAGAAGAATTTTTGGGGTGGAGAGTTCTGTAGATATCTATTAGGTCTGCTTGGTCCAGAGCTGAGTTCAAGTCCTGAATATCCTTGTTAATTTTCTGTCTCTTTGATCTGTCTGATATTGACAGTGGTGTGTTAAAGTTTCCCACTATTATTGTGTGGGAGTCTAAGTCACTTTGTAGGTCTCTAAGAACTTGCTTTTTGAATCTGAGTGCTCCTGTATTGGGTGCATGTATATTTAGGAGAGTTAGCTCTTCTTGTTGCATTGATCCCTTTACCATTATGTAATGCCCTTCTTTGTCTTTTTTGATCTTTGTTTGTTTAAAGTATGTTTTATCAGAGACCAGGATTGTAACCCCTGCCTTTCTTTTTTTTTTTTTTTTTTTTTTTTTGCTTTCCATTTGCTTGGTAAATATTCCTCCATCCCTTTATTTTGAGCCTATATGTGTCTTTGCACGTGAGATGGGTCTTCTGAATACAGCACACCGATGGGTCTTGACTCTTTATCCAATTTGCCAGTCTGTGTCTTTTAATTGGGAAATTTAGCCCATTTACATTTAAGGTTAATATTGTTATGTGTGAGTTTGATCCTGTCATTATGATGCTAGCTGGTTATGCTGGCCATTAGTTGGTTAGTTTCTTCATAATGTCGATGGTCTTTTCAATTTGGCATGTTTTTGCAGTGGCTGGTACTGATTTTTCCATTCCATGTTTAGTGCTTCCTTCAGGAGCTCTTGTAAGGCAGGCCTGGTGGTAACAAAATCTCTCAGCATTTGCTCCTCTGTAAAGGATTTTATTTCTCCTTTGCATATGAAGCTTAGTTTGGCTGGATATGAAATTATGGGTTGAAAATTATTTTCTTTAAGAAAGTTGAATATCAGCCCCCACTGTCTTCTGGCTTGTAAGGTTTCTGCAGAGAGATCCGCTGTTAATCTGATGGGCTTCCCTTTGTGGGTAACCTGACCTTTCTATCTGGCTGCCCTTAACATTTTTTCCTTCATTTCAACCTTGGTGAATCTGACAATTATGTGTCTTGGGGTTGCCCTTCTTGAGGAGTATCTTTGTGGTGTGCTCTGTATTTCCTGAATTTGAATGTTGGCTTGTCTTGCTAGTTTGGGGAAGTTCTCCTGGATAATATCCTGAAGAGTGTTTTCCAACTTGGCTCCATTCTCCCCATCACGTTCAAGTACACCAATCAAACATAGGTTTGGTCTTTTCACATAGTGCCATATTTCTTGGAGGCTTTGTTCATTCTTATTCATTCTTTTTTATCTAATCTTGTCTTCACGCTTTATTTCATTGAGTTGATCTTCAATCTCTGATACCCTTTCTTCCGCTTGATTGATTCAGTTATTGATACTTGTGTATGCTTCATGAAGTTCTCATGCTGTGTTTATCAGCTCCATCAGGTCATTTATCTTCTTCTCTAAACTGGTTATTCCAGTTAGCGATTCCTCTAACCTTTTTTCAAGGTTCTTAGCTTGCTTGCATTGGGTTAGAACATGCTCCTTTAGCTTGAAGGGGTTTGTTATTACCCACCTTCTGAAGCCTACTTCTGTCAATTCATCAAACTCATTCTCTCTCCAGTTTTGCTCCCTTGCTGGCAAGGAGTTGTGATCCTTTGGAGGAGAAGAGAAGTTCTGGTTTTTGCAATTTGCAGCCTTTTTGCACTGGTTTTTCCTCATCTTTGTGGATTTATCTACCTTTGGTCTTTGTTGTTGGTGACCTTGGGATGGGGTGTCTGTGTGAATGTCCTTTTTGTTAATGTTGATGCTTTCTCTTTCTGTTTGTTAGTTTTCCTTCTAACGGTCAGGCCCCTCTTCTGCAGGTCTGCTGGAGTTTGCTGGAGGTGCACTCCAGACTCTGTTTGCCTGCCTATCACCAACAGAGGCTGCAGAACAGCAAAGATTGCTGTCTGTAACTTCCTCTGGAAGCTTCATCCCAGAGGGGCACCTGCCAGATGCCAGCCGGAGCTCTCCTCTATGAGGTATCTGTCGACTCCTGCTGGGAGGTATCTCCAGTCAGGAGGCACGGGGGTGAGGGACCCACTTGAGGAGGCAGTCTGTCCGTTAGCAGAGCTTGATCGCTGTGCTGGGAGATCCATTGCTCTCTTCAGAGCTGCCAGGCAGGAATGTTTAAGTCTGCTGAAGCTGCACCCACAGCTGCCCCTTCCCCTGATGCTCTGTCCCAGGGAGATGGGAGTTTTATCTATAAGCCCCTGAATGGGGCTGCTGCCTTTCTTTCAGCGATGTCCTGCCCAGAGAGGAGGAATCTAGAGAGGCAGTCTGGCTACAGGGGCTTTGCAGAGCTATGGTGGGCTCTGCCCAGTTCAAACTTCTGGGCAGCTTTGTTTATACTTTGTGAGGGGAAAACTGCCTACTCAAACCTCAGTAATGACAGATGCCCCTCCCCCCACCAAGCTTGAGTGTCCCAGTTTGACTTTAGACTGCTATGCTGGCAGTGAGAATTTTAAGCAAGTGGATCTTAGCTTGCTGGGCTCCACGGGGGGGTGGGACCCAGTGAGCTAGACCACTTGGCTCCCTGGCTTCAGCCCCCTTTCCAGGGGAGTGAACGGTTCTGTCTTGCTGGCATTTTGGATGCCACTGGGGTATGAAAAAAACTCCTGCAGCTAGATCGGTGACTGCCCGAATAGCTGCTCAGTTTTGTGCTTGAAATGCAGGGCCCTGGTGGCATAGTCACCTGAAGGAATCTCCTGGTCTGTGGGTTGTGAAGACCATGGGAAAAGCATAGTATCTGGGCCAGAGTAAACCATTCCTCATGGCCCAGTCCTTCATGGTTTCCCTTGGCTAGGGGAGGGAGTTTCGCCACCCCTTGCACTTCCCGGGTGAGGCGATGCCCCACCTTGCTTCGGCTTGCCATCCGTGAGCTGTACCCACTGTCTAACCAGTCCCAATGAGATGAGTTGGGTACCTCAGTTGGAAATGCAGAAATCACCCTTATTTTACTTAACGATGGCCCGAAACTGCAGGAGTAGTTATGCTGGTATATTGTTATACATGTTCTATTATTATTGTTGTTCATCTCTTACTGTGCCTAAATTTATAAATTAAACTATATCCATAGGTATGCATGTGTAGAAAAAATAGGCTGAGCATGGTGGCTCACGCCTGTAATCCCAGCACTTTGGGAGGCCAAGGTGGGTGGAGCACTTGAGGTCAGGAATTCGAGACCAGCCTGGCCAACATGGTGAAACCCCATCTCTACTAAAAATACAAAAATTACCCAGGCATGGTGGTGGGTGTCTATAATCTCAGCTACTTGGGAGGCTGAGGCAGGAGAATTGTTTGAACCTGGAAGGCAGAGGTTGCAGTGAGCTAAGATCACAACACTGCACTCCAGCCTGGGCGACAGAGCAAGACTGTGTCTCAAAAAAAAGAAGAAGAAGAAGAAGAAAAAATAGTATAGTCATGTGTCATTTAATGACAGGTATACATTCTGAGAAGTGTGTCCTTAGGCAATTTTGTTATTGCGTGAACATCATAGAGTGTACTTAGACAAACCTAGATGGTAGAGCCTACTACACACCTAGGATATGTGGTGTGGACTACTGCTCTTATGCTACAAACCTGTATGTATAGCGTGTCACTGCACTGAATACTGTGGGCAATTGTAACACAGTGGTAAGAATTTGTGTATCTAAACATAGAAAAATTACAGTACAAATATGGTATAAAAGATTTAAAAATGGTACACCTGTATAGAGCACTTAGCATGAATGGACCTTGCAGGATTAGAATTTGCTCTGGGTGAGCCAATGAGTGAGTGGTGAGTGAATGTGAAGGTCTAGGACATCATTGTATTTTCCTTTCTCCAATAATAAATTAACCTTAGCTTACTGCAACCTTTTTACTTTACACACTTGAAAAATTTTTTAATTTTTGACTCTCCTGTAGTAACACTTAGCTTCAAACACAAACACATTGTATACCTCTACAAAAATTTTCTACAAATACAAAAATTTCTACAAATATTTTCTTTCTTCATCTCTTTATTCTATAAGATTTTTTCCATTTTTAATTTTTTTGGTTTTTGTTTTTTTACTTTTTAAACTTTTTTGTTTAAACACACACATTAGCCTAGGCCTACACAGGGTCAGGATCATTATTATCATTTTCCGTCTCTATATTTTGTCTCATGGAAAGATCTTCAGTGGCAATGAACCCATGGAACTGTTGTCTCCTATGGTAATAATGTCTTCTTCTGGAATACCTCCTGAAAGACATGCCTGAGACTGTTTTACAGTTAACTTCTTTTTAAAGGTAGAAGGAGTGCACTCTATAACAGTGTTAAAAAAAAAGTACAGCATAGTAAATACATAAACCAGTAATGTAGTCATTTATTATCATTATCAAGTATTATGAACATATATATATTTTTGAGACGGAGTCTTGCCCTGTTGTCTAGGCTGGAGTGCAGTGGCATGATCTCGGCTCACCGCAACCTCTGTCTCCCGGGTTCCAGTGATTCTCATGCCTCAGCCACCTGAGTAGCTGGGATTACAGGTGCGTGCCACCATGCCTGGCTAATTTTTATAATTTTTGTAGAGACGGGGTTTCGCCATGTTGGCCAGGCTGGTCTCGAACTCCTGCCTTCAAGTGATCCACCCACCTTGGCCTCCCCAAGTGTTAGGATTACAGGCGTGAGCCACTGTGCCTGGCCTGTACATAATTTTATATGTTAGACTTTCATATGACTGGCAGTGCAGTAGGTTTGTATACATCAGCATCACCACAAATAGGTGAGTAATGATGTTGCTCTATGGTTGCTATGATGTCACTAGGCAATAGGAATCTTTTAGCCCCATCATCATCTTTTGGGACAACGTTGTATATGTGGTTTGTCACTGACCGAAACATAGTTATGTGGCACATGACTGTATATATAAGGCTTTGTACTATCCATGGTCTCAGTCACGCACTGGGGGTCTTGGAACCTATGCCTTGAGAATTAGGGGGACTACTCTAACTGCATTTAGTAATCTTGTTGTCAGTCAAGATAAATTGATGATCATAATTGTCACTTAGGTACATTACAGATGATAAAAAAAAGTCTACTAGAGGCAATATCTTGATCACAAGCTAAATTAAGCAACATTTAGACTAGGCACATAGAGCTCAATAATTGGTGGTAGTTTATAAAAATAACTTACCTACTAGGTAAAGGAGTAAAGATTTGACTTAAGGTCTATTTGAATTCTAAGCCTATGATCTTTCCCATGTAATCAAAATAATGTTGGGTCATATTGAGTTCTATGCTGAGCACAGATTTGCATTGAAATTAACAACAGTGAACTGAAAAATAAAAATAAGAAATAAAAACAATCTACACATACAATTAGCTGAAACACATCAAGATATTTTATGGCTATGGACCCCAACTCCCAGGTCACAGACTGGGTATCAATCTGTGGTACCGGTTAGGAACCAGGCCACACAATAGGGGTTGAGCAGTGGGGGAACAAAGCTTTATCTGTATTTACAGCCACTCCCCATCATGCGCATTACCACCTGAACTCAGCCTCCTGTCAGATCAGTGGCAGTGGTGGCATTAGATTCTCATAGGAGCATGAACTGTGAATGTGAAATGTGCATGTGAGGGATCTAGGTTACATGCTTCTTATAAGAATCTAATGCCTGATGGTCTGTCACTGTCTCCCATCACCCCCAGATGGGACTGTCTAGTTGAAGGAAAACAAGCTCAGGGCTCCCACTGATTCCATATTATGGTGAGTTGTATAATTATTTCATTACATTTTACAATGTAACAATGATAGAAATAAAGTGCACAATAAATATAATGCAGTTGCATCATCCTGAAACCATCCTCCCTCCCTCCGGTCTGTGGAAAAATTGTATTCCACAAAACTGGTCTCTGGTGTTGGTGCCAAAAAGGTTGGGGACCACTGTTTTATGGCAGTCTCTAAAGGAAATATCACGAGGGAATAAGTTCTTAATAGTCAGAATTTCCTTATGTTCATCTTTCTTTACTGCATCTTTCTTTTTTTTTTTTTTTTGAGATGGAGTCTCGCTCTGTTGCCCAGACTGGAGTGCAGTGGTACAATCTCGGCTCACTGCAACATTCACTTCCTGGGTTCAAGTGATTCTCCTGCCTCAGTCTCCCAAATAGCTGGGATTACAGGCACCCGCAACTGAGCCCAGCTAATTTTTGTATTTTTAGTAGAGACAGGGTTTCGCCATGTTGGCCAGGCTAGTCTAGAACTCCTGACCTCAGGTGATCTGCCCACCTTGACCTCCCAAAGTGCTGGGATTACAGGCACCTGGGATTACACCACACTTGGCCCTTACTGGATCTTTCTTAATGTCTGTCTCACACAAAATCCATTGCCAGACAAAATTCAGTCTCCCAATTGTCTCCCAATTCTGTTTACTCAGCTCTTTTTCTTCTTGCCACCACTCTTCAAGCTATGTCATTCCCTTCTTCGGTCACTCTCTGCCCATTCAATGTTTTTCCCATTTCCTTATTTTCCCTCCCTTCCTCATCTACACTATGGTAGGCTGTTCTTTGGTGGGTAACCTATGCAAACCTACTCACAAAGGCCAAGGTAACTGAGAGGCTGAAGAAATAGGCTGACAAATCCATTTTTTTTCAGAAAGAAACATTAAACAGGGACTTATGGCTGGGAGCGGTGTGACTCACACCTGTAATCTCAGCACTTTGGGAGGCTATGGTTCCATCCCTTTAGGTTCCAACCCCTTAGGAGGCTGAGGTGGGAGTATTGCTTGACCCCAGGAGGCAGAGGTTGCAGTGAGCTAAGATTGCACCACTGCACTCCAGGTGACAGAGTGAGACCCCATCTCAAAAAAAAAAAAAAAAAAAAAAGGAGAATTACAAACAGAAGCCAGAAGCCATGTCTTAGGTGGTTGCAAGACAGTGGATCCTTGGACCGTTATCCTTTAGACACAGGGTGTATATACCATAGGGAAGAGATAAACTTGCTTCAGAAGGAATGTGTGAGACAATTGGAGTTGACACCTCAGAAGAAGGCAAGAATGTTGTGTGTGTCATAGCCTGTAATTTGCTTAAGGGCAGGATTTATGGTAAGTATTTTCTCTTACACATGGAAAAGAAGATAAAATAAAAATCTTAAAGGCATTTCTGGAACCAGGGTTAATCAGAAATTAATATGACAAAATAGCATCCAAGGTGGAGTTGCTTAAGCCTCAACATAGGCCAAATTCTAAGATAGACCCCAAGAATTCCACCTATCCTGGTGTACACCACTTAAATGATTTTCACCCCCTTGGGTGTGGACTGGAACTATGAAGACGGTGAGATAGTCATGTAACTGCCCTCCAGGTTCACCTTTCCTGCTGCCTAGATAGCCGACTTATCTAGACAGGGGAATTACAATACAGAAAGAGTAATGACACAGAGCCAGCTATGTGGGAGACCAGAGTTTCATTATTACTCAAATCAGTCTCCCTGAGCATTCGAGGACCTGAGTTTTTAAGGATAATTTGGTGGGTGGGTAGGGGTGCCAGTGAGTCAGGAGTGCTGACTGGTCAGGTCAGAGATGAAATCATAGGGAGTCAAAGCTGAGCCAGTTCTTGCTTGGGGGCCACAAGATCAGATGAGCCAGTTCATCCATCTGGGTGGTGCCAGCTGATCCATCAAGTACAGGGTCTGCAAAATATCTCAAACTCTGGTCTTAGGTTTTATAATAGTGATGTTATCCCTCAGAGCAATTTGGGGAGAGTCAGAATCTTGTAGCCTGCAGCTGCATGACTCCTAAACAATAATTTCTAATCTTGTGGCTAACTTTTAGTCTTACAAAGGCAGTCTAGTCCCCAGGCAAGAAGGAGGTTTATTTTGGAAAAGAGCTGTTATCATTGTTTTAAACTATAAACTAAGTTCCTCCCAAAGGTAGTTTGGTCTGTGCCCAGAAATGAACAAAGACAGCTTGGAGGTTAGAGGCAAGGTGCAGTTGGTTAGGTCAGATCTCTTTCACTGTCTCAGTTATAATTTTGCAATGGCAATTTCAGTCACTCCCTAGATTAGATGACATAATTTGGTAAAGGTGATGAGACATTCACTCTTGTGGTTACATTACTTTATATAAGACACCATCATAGCAGACTGTAGTGTGATTTTTCTGGCTTGCTTTGAAGAAGGAAGCTGTCATGTTGTGAGAGGGCCATGTGGCTAGGACCTGAGAGTGGCCTCTAGGAGTTGACAGCCAGTAAAAAAAAGGAAACTTCAGCTCTATAACTGCAATGGCTGAATTCCGCCAACAACTTGAATGAACCTAGAAGAGGTCCCAAGCTCCAGATGAGAGCGCAGCCCTGGCTGACATCTTGATTTAAGCCTTGTGAGATCCTGAGCAGAAAATCCAGATACATTGTGCCCAGACTTCTGACCTACATAAACTATGAGATAATAGACGTTGTTGCATGGCAATACATTTATAGTAACTTATTAAACAGCAATAGAAAATTAATGCATGTACATTAACTTAGTTTGTGTGATAAGGTCCAGAAGTATCTGGGAAAAAAGTGGTTCTGATCTTTTATTTCCACTACAATGCACAAATAAGACACCTAAGGATGTGGCATTCTTCTGTGACAATAGTGGCTCCCTATATCTGCGACTCTCAAAGGCAAAGGGAAAGGCTTACGTAGTTTGTCAAAGCCCCCAGGTAGCTGGGATATGCTTTGGGTTGTGAACTACTGCATTATAACATTTCAGGGACTGCTTCAACTGGGTCTGCCTCCCATCTCTGGATTAGGTTATACACTGACTATTTGATTTTAATGAGCTGGAAATTTTAAGTCAACAAAGGTGACTTAAAAGTCATGTTCCCTCTTCCTGATAAAATTCAATGCCAGACAATATCTAGATATGAATTGCTCCTATGGTTTTGTGAAAATAAGTAATTCAAAATCTAAACAGTTGGAACTTTAAAATATTTGAGCCTTAAGGGAATGTAGTTATGGGACCCTGTTCACATGACAGGCAGCAGTAATCTAGGTAGCTGTAACCTTAATTTTCTGATTAGATTAGCCTTCTTCCTCACCCACATTGGTAAAATATTGTAAACGACTGAAGAGCGCCAAGGAAGGCCCCTTTTCTCTTAACCGTTGATCTTTATTATAGATTAACTTCCCTCCTTCCTCTCTCACACAAAGACTGTATGACTATCACATTGTCTAAGATATAATGTTAAGTACATGCTTTTAAATTGGAAAGGAAAAGAAAACAAGTTGTATGAAAAAGACTTCTGAGTTGGTGCTAAAATGAGGCAAGACTTTGGGGCTATGGGGTTGAAATGAATATATTTGTAAGTAAGAAGGACATGAATTTGGGGGGACCAGAGGCAGAATGCTATAGTTTGAATATTTGTCCCCTCCAAAACTCTAGTTGATTTTTAAAAAAAATTTTATTTATTTATTTTTGTTTCAGTAGGTTTTTGGAAAACAGGTGGTGTTTGGTTACATGATAAGTTCTTTCGTGGTGATTTCTGACATTTTGGTGCACCCATCACCCAAGCAGTGTACACTGTACCCAATGTGTAGTCTTTTATCCTTCACCCTGCTCCCACCCTTTTCTCTGAGTTTCCAAAGTCCACTGCATCATTCTTATGTCTTTGTGTCCTCATAGCTTAGCTCCCACTTATGAGTGAGAACATATAATATTTAGTTTTCCATTGCGCGTTACTTCACTTAGAATAATGATGTTAAATTCCATCCAGGTTGCAGCAAATGCCATTATTTCATTCCTTTTTATGGCTGAGTAGTATTCCATGGTATACATATATATACCACATTTTCTTTATCCACTCGTTGATTGATGGGCATTTGGGCTGATTCCATGTTTTTGCTATTGCGAATTGTGCTGCTATAAACATGCATATGCAGATATGTTTTTCGCATAATGACTTCTTTTCCTCTGGGTAGACAGCCAGTAGTGGGATTCCTGGATCAAATGGTAGATCTACTTTTAGTTCTTTAAGGAATCTCCACACTGTTTTCCGTAGTGGTTGTACTAGTTTACATTCTCACCAGCAGTGTAAAAGTGTTCCCTTTTCAAAAGTGTTCCCTTTTCACTGCATCCATGCCAGCTTTTACTATTTTGTGATTTTTTGATCATGGCCATTAGTGCAGGAGTGAGGTGGTATTGCATTGTGGTTTTGATTTGTGTTTCTCTGATAATTAGTGATACTGACCATTTTTTTCATATGTTTTTGTATCTTCTTTTGAGAATTGTCTATTGATGTCCTTAGCCCACTTTTTGATGGGATTGTTTGTTTCTTTTTTCTTACTGATCTGCTTTAGTTCCTTGTAGATTCTGGATATTAGTCCTTTGTCAGATTTATAGATTGCAAAGATTTTTCTTAGAGTGGCAGTATTAAGAGGTGAGACTTTTTTTTTTTTTTTTTGAGACGGAGTCTTGCTCTGTTGCCCAGGCTGGAGTGCAGTGGCGTGATCTCGGCTCACTGCAACCTTTGCCTCCTGGGTTCAAGCGATTCTCCTGCCTCAACCTCCCGAGTAGCTGGGACTACAGGCATGTGCCACTACACCTGGCTAATTTTTGTAATTTTAGTAGAGATGGGGTTTCACCATGTTGGCCAGGCTGGTCTTGAACTTCTGACCTCAGATGATCCACCCACCTCGGCCTCCCAAAGTGCTGAGATTACAGACGTGAGTCACCACACCCAGCCATCTGTTCATATTTTTACCATTTCCTTCCTTTGATTTATTTTGTTTATTTTGCTCTTCATATTCAAACTTCTTGAGATGTTTAACTGGTTAATTTCTAGCCTTTCCTCTTTTCTGATGTATGCAAATGTTATAAATTCTGATGTATGCAAATTCTGTAAACTCCCTCTAAAGATTGCTTTGGTTGTATCTCACAATTTTGGTTTCTTATGTAGTGTTTTCATTATTGTACAATTCCTAATATTTTCAGATTTTTATTGAGATTTATTTTTCTTTGATCCACATTGGTTGTAAAGTACATTTATTCATTATCAAACTTATGGAGATTTTATATTACTTTACTTTTGAATTGACTTCTAGCTTAATTACAATGTGGTTTGAAAACATATTCTATATTATTTCATTTTTTGAAATGTCTTGAGATCTGATTTATGGTTCAGCATATGATCACATTAATAAATATTTTATATGTAATTGAAAAGGATATGTCATCTACCATTGTTTAATATATATCATTAGGCTGTTTACTAATAATGTGATACAAATCTGCTATATATTGCTGATTATCTGTTTGTTGTGTCAGACTATAAGAGAGGTTTGTTAAAATATTTTACTATAATTGTGGATTTTTCTATTTCAGCTTTTGGTTCTTTTGCTTTTTGCTTTTTGTGGTTTGAAGCTATGTTAGCTTACATAGAAATTCAGAATTATTATATATTCCTGGTTGGATTGCTCTTTTATTTTTATGAAATATTTTTTAAAATCTCCGCTAATACTTTTTGCTTAAAGTTTTCTTTCCTGACATTAATATGTCTACAGCAATTTTCTTTTGGTTAGCCTTTGTGTGCTGTGTCTTTTCACGTCATTTCACTTTCTACCCTATTCCTTTATATTTAATTACTTTTATACCTTTGGAGTTAAAAAAATCCAATTTGACAATTTTAGCCTTTTAATTTGACTGTTTAGTTCATTTATATTTGATCTAATTTATGGCATCTTATTTGTTTTCTCTTTAACCTTATTTCATGTTCTCTTTGCCCTTTTTTCTTGCCTTCTTTTGGATGTCAAGCTTTCATTTTTAAAATTCCGTTCCTGCATCTCTATTATTTGTTGTTTATGCATTCTTTGACAGTCTTCTTCTAGTGGTTAACCTTGATAACCAGCATGAATCTTTAACTTATGAAAATGTAATATAAATTAGTACTTTTTCCATCTCCTAAAAGGCTTTTCCCCTTTCTGCCTTTTGTGTTATTGTTGTCATCTATTTTAATTCTACATATATTTTAAATACTAGAAACTTTATTTTTACTTTATATAATAAATATTCATTAAGATTTATCTAGATATTTATCTTTTCTGTTGCTTTTTATTTCTTTTGTTTTATACCTACATTTTCATCTCTTTCATGATTATATTCCTTCCACCTGAAGAAATACTTTTAGTATTTCTTTTAGTCTTCACTAAAAGATCTATTGATCTATTGATCAATCTATTGATTGCCACAGTTTTTATTTGAAAACATATTTGTTTAATTTTACAATTACTGCATATAGTTTCTAGCTCACTGACAAACGTTCAATAAAAAAGTATAGCTGTTTTAAATTTACATCTGATTAATTCAAACTCTGAAACCTTTATGGCTCTGTTTCTCTTGTTTGTTATTTTTACTTATTCTTGTTCATGTTCTCTTGCCTTCCTTTGTATCTGCTTATACTGGATCTTCTGCCGGACATACTTGAAAAATTATTTGTAGAAATTATTTGAGAACTTGTAAGATGTTACCTTCTTCCAAAGAGGATTTTTTTTTCTTTAAGTGTCTACAAACACTAACCTTTGGGTTATCATTAATCTGGCATTTTCTGGACCACTCAGATGACTTAAATCTGGAATTCCGTTCCTGGTTCTCCCAGGTACAGCTCTTTGGGATGCCAATGCAAAAATGGAGGGTTTACTAGAGCCCTCATCATTGGGGGGCCGGGACTCACTCAATTTTGTCACCCTAGCTGCACGAGCCTGTCAAAAATGTATTCTTTAGTGTCTCAGCTACTTTATCCAAAATTGGCAAATGTCATCAGAGTAAAAGGGTCAATATTTGGGTAGCCTCTTTGGATTTCTGACATTGTTGATACCTCAGAAAAGTTATTTTCACAATCTTGTTAGCTCTTTGATCTATCTGTGTCAGTGTTTTAAATATTATTCATTTTTTGGCAGTTTTCCTTTGTTGGTAGGGTAGTGTGAAAAATCATTTAGTCAACCATGAGTAAACTCCAAAATCTTCCTGTTCTTTATAGCGAAATAAAAAATAAGCAAGATCTGACTACATACAATTAAAGACATTCAATAAAGAATGTGTAGAAATTACATGTTGTTTTCCCCTGTTGCAAAAATATCACTCATCTTCTGGGAATGGACATAGGAAACCTTGTATGCCATGCTTAGATATGCAATAGTCATCCAATCTACTTCCAATGAGTAGAAACATTATTTACACAGTAGTTAGAGATCTCTGGCCTCATGAATAGAATTTTCCTTGGGAACTCTTATATTATGTGCTATAAATGGAATGGATATGGCTATGTGTCGTTTTAAATATAGTTAATAATGTTGGAGGAGAGAAAGAGAGAGAGAGAGAAACTGGTTTGCTGATGATATTACTGTAAACCTAATCCGATTTATAAGTAGACCCGTGGGATAAACTGTCATGGGGGTTAATTTCATGATAGTGGTGACTGGATGTGATGGGAGATGGAGAGGAGAGCTTGGTATTTTGGATTTCTGTTTAAGCCCTGTGGAGAGAAGAACTTCAAGCAAAAGCTGAAGGAGTGCTTTAATGATGGGTTTGCTGAAATGAGGGCACCAGCAATGCTGTTATGATTCTCAGTGACAAGTGAGACCCAGAAAGGCCACAAGAGGGTCTGGCACTGAGAACTCTATGGGGATCAAATGTCATTTTCATAACTTGGTATTGTGACAATTAGACATCCAAAGAGAGCTCAACAGGCAACTGGAATTATGGTACAGGGTATGGGCTGGAATTTAGTATGGAAAATACAAATTTGGCAGTCCTCAGCCTAGAGGTAAGAGTGACACCTTCAAAAACAAAGACATTAATTGTTAAAAATAGTGATTCTAGGCTGGGAGCAGTGGCTCACGCCTGTAGTCCCAGCACTTTGGGAAGCCGTGGTGGGTGGATCACTTGAGGCCAGAAGTTCGAGACCAGCTGGGCCAACATGGCAAAACCCTGTCTCTACTAAAAAATACAGAAATTAGCTGGGCATGGTGGTGTGTGCCTGTAGTCCCAGCTACTTGGGAGGCTGAGGCACCAGAATTGCTTGAACCTGGGAGGCGCAGGTTGGAGTGAGCTGAGATCGTGCCACTGCACTTCAGCCTGGGCGATAGAGCAAGACTCTGCCAAAATAATAATAATAATAATAATAATAATTCTATAGAAACTATAAAAATCCGATTGTTTTAAAAACATAGTTCAAGCATTTCTTTATTCTTGGACATATCCCCGAATTGAGATGACCTGGATTATTTAAAAACAAAGGAGTTCTGTACGTGCAAATTAAAGGACAGTGAAACAGTAACCTGAACCCCACTGAAAGAAATCTATCAGGTAGCAGAGTAGTGATGGGCTTATAGGTGGTGGACTTATTGAAGGTGAAGACAATGAAGGCAAACATGGAATAAAGAACTGAATTGGCTGGGCGTGGTGGCTCACGCCTATAATCCCAGCATTTTGGAAGCAGCCTCAGCAGGCGAGCGGGTCACCTGAGGTCTGGGGTTCAAGACCAGCCTGGCCAACATGGTGAAACCTCGTCTCTACTAAAAATACAAAAATTAGCCAGATTGTGATGGCACATGCCTGTAATCCCAGCTACTCGGGAGGCTGAGGCAGGAGAATCACTTGAACCTGGGAGGTGGAGGTTGCAGTGAGCTGAGATCACAGCACTGTACTCCAACCTGGGTGACAGAGCGAGACTCTGTCTCAAAAAAAGAAAGAAAGAAAGAAAAAGAACTCAATCATTTGTTTTCAATAAACTAGAATGTAGTTTATAATAAATTAACCACAATAGCTAGAAAGACATGTTGGGGCCGGGTGTGGTGGCTCACGCCTGTAATCCCAGCACTTTGGGAGGCTGAGGCAGGTGGATCACGAGGTCAGGAGTTCAAGACCAGCCTGGTCAGTATGGTGAAACCCTGTCTCTACTAAAAATACAAAAAAAATTAGCCAGGCATGGTGGCGCACGCCTGTAATACCAGCTACTTGGGAGGCTGAGGCAGGAGAATTGCTTAAACCTGGGAGGCAGAGGTTTCAGTGAGCCGAGATCTTGCCACTGCTCTCCAGGCTGGGTTAAGAACACCTGAGATTTCCTCTCCATTCTCCCACTATGCCCAATCGCCTCAGGTAGGAAAACACTCACTAACCACAGGCCCAGGGAATCCAAATTTTCCCTGGGCCTTGCCCAGTGTTTGGCAAAAACATATTTACTAGGTCCCTGACATCCTGGCTAAGTTCCCTGAAGTTCCAATAGTTAGCACTGCACAATTTCACGTAGCCCTTACTTTGAGTTGGGTTCATTTCCTTGATATATCACTTAGCCACATATCTGTTACTAGAAAACATTCTTCATTAGGAGCTACTTAATTCCACAGTCCACAACTTGGTTTATCTAGGTTAGTTGCCATTTTTTCTTTTTTTCTTTTTTTTTTTTTTTTTGAGACAGAGTCTCACTCTGTTGCCTGGCTGGAGTGCAGTGGCGCGATCTCGGCTCACTGCAATCCCTGCCTCCCACATTCAAGCAATTCTTCTGTCTCATCCTCCCAAGTAGCTGGGACTACAGGCGCATGCCACCACACCCAGCTAATTTTTGTATTTTAGTGGAGATGGGGTTTCACCATGTTGGCCAGGCTGTCTTGAACTCCTGACCTTGTGATCTGCTTGTCTTGGCCTCCCAAAGTGCTGGGATTACAGGTGTGAGCCACCGCGCCTGGCTAGTTGTCATTTTTTCTAAGAGCTCCTACTGTACAGCCCTGCCAGCAGGACACATCTATGAGTGGGTGGTCCCAACTGCCATGGCTTATTTGAACATATGATGCTTTTACTTCATCCCTATTTTGACTTTATGGCCAAAATTTCTTAATACCCAAACTCTCTGGTTGAAACAGACTATATTATTCTTAGCTCCTGGCCTGCTCTATCTTATTATCTTTTATCTCAATCCCCATATCTAACGAGTCACTTCCCTTTGCTAATTGTAGCTTTGAATTATCTTCTCTTTTCGTCATTCTTGCTGCTACTGCCTTAGTTTAGATCCTCATCGTTTCTTGGCTGAATTATTAACTAACAAAGTAAGTGACTGTGAAAATGGTATGGTGGAGTAAGCTGGGTTTTTCTGAAGGAAATATTTACTTACTTGAACTGGAGAAGGGAGAATTTTCTCCTTTAAAAAAAAAAAGTAAAGGGGTATTGGACATAAACTCAGGAACATGGGCTTACATGGAGATTCCACTCGTGTGAGTGGAGAGGCTTTTTCTTCACTGAGCCCTGGTAGGAGGCATGCATGGATTCAAAGTCAGATTTTCCCTTATTATTTCTTTTTTTTTCTAAAAATATTTTAATGAAAAAGTTATCTTTCTGTAAACATTTCATTATACTACAAATGAAACATCTGAATCCATTACAGAACACTTCTGAATTCTTAAAAATCAGAAACCATATTGAAGTTTTAAAGTAATTTTGAATATTTAGATAGGCTAACAGTCCTTACATTACCCTTGCACACTGGCATGCTTATTCACTATTTTGTGACATCAATTATTGGAACTCCAAGAGATACTGTCATTATTTAGGCTTCAAATTGTGACTACTATATACTGGAACTCTTAAAACCAAGCCTATTTCAATTATTTAGTTACTTAACAAATATACTTTATTACCACATATTCTCCTTTAGGACATGAGTATAAATACAGCTTTTTAGAACTGCAATATTGGAAGCAGTAACCTACAAATTGGTTTAAAAAAATCAGTTAAATCTGCCTCAACCAATTATATAACAATTTTTTTTTTTTTACTGCTGCTACAACTTATGAGAATACTGTATTTTTCAGAAACAACAATGGAAAGCAATGTTATTTCATAAAGAAATGAACTAGAAAGAACAATGCTGTTAAAATATAAAAATGTTTCATGGTTTAGGAAATTTGCTTCACTAAAACCATGTTGTGAAAGAAATTCATCAAAGGCTGTTACCTTAGTCAACACATGTATAGAAATTGGGTTCTGATTTAGATACAGAGCCAACCAGTTATTTTCTGAGAACACCGGCAAACTGACTGCTCTTCATGTAGGAAATTGATCATTTAGAAACTAGTTTGCATTTTCCGTATTTGTCTCCAAAGGCTTTTTTTTTTTTTTTTTTTTTTTTTTTTTTTTTTTTTTAGTAAACTAACCACCTGAAGTGTTAAGCCCTTTTGGGGCAGCAAAAACAGCCGTTATTAACCATCAACAACCAGTTTGAACAGATAATTCAGTATTCTTTGGGAAAATGTCTTCTTACAAAGGAGCACTAATTAGGCCCCCAGCTGCTTCTGGTTAACAGATGAACCAAAACAAAAAAGAAACCAAAATGTAACCTATTGGTCCAATGAATTCCCTGAATTTATATGCAAGAGTAACTTATGAGGCCACTTGAAGACCAACTTTTATTCGTGACATCTGGTAACTTTTCTTTTTTGAGATGGGGTCTGTCACCCAGGCTGGAATACAGTGGGGCAGTCAGCTCACTGCAGCCTTGACCTCCTGAGATAAAGGGATCCTCCTACCTCAGCCTCCCAAGTAGCTGGGACTACAGATGTGTGCCACCAAGCCTGGCTAATTTTTATATTTTTTGTAGACAGGGTCTTGCTATGTTGCCCAGACTTGTCTCAAACTCCTGGACTCGGGATCCATCTGCCGTGGCCCCCTAAAGTGCTGGGATTACAGGCGTGAGCCACAGTACCTGGCCCTGATAACTTTTAATGTTCTTTTGAAGATGTTTTTCCTAATATGAGGATTGGCAGTTTACTGTCTGTTGTGTGTCATGCTTATTACAAAAACGGTTTTCACCAAAGCTGAAGCTACTTTCTCTTACCAAAAATTGAGTTTACCCTGAAGACACTAATAATGAATTGTATGCACCGGGGGTCACAACTGACTCAAGAGGAATACTTACGGCTACTGCAGGGGAATTTTTAAAACTAAGGTTTAAAATGTGTTGGACATGGTACCAACGTAGTTTTCAGCTGAAGATTTTTACCAGTGTGCCTACTAGAGAGGGACAAAGTTGTGAAATATGTAATATAGACTTGTAGGGAAACAAATGGTGTCATCGGATTTTACTGTCAACTAGAAACCTTACCCAGCCAGAAATCTTTGTATTTTAGATAGTAGGAAAGATGTTCCTCATTTAGACAAGTAGGGTTCTCATTCAACCTGCAAATCAAAAAGATTACTCTTATCTTGCTTTACAAAAAAGTACTCTTTAATTAGTGAAAAAATTCAAATTCAAGCCTTGCCTAATGCTTATTGCCCTTCCTTGCAGGTCTAAATGCTAGACCTAGTGACTGTGGCAACTATCTCTCACTGATGTTCCAGAAAGAGAAGAACTCCTTCCTGCTAGACTTTCTTCGATATTTCAGTTGTGATAAGCAGATTTAACTAGCGTTTGGAAAGTTGCTCACTATCATCAATGCATGTTATGCCTTCACTTCTCTGGATTTGAAGCTCTTGCTGCTGCCTTGTCATTCTTTATTTATGCTGACTTGTCCATACACAAAAGCCTGCTGAAGTCCTGTCTTAGTGAGTTTCGTTTGATCCACACTGTACTTAAAAAGCACATCTTACATCCTTTAAAGCTGGTTAAATCGCTCTCCTCATGGCTTACTTTTCCACACTGTTCACAAGAGCTAAGCTAATACAACTTATAAACAGGTCACATACACAGATTTCACCTGCTTATATGTTGTAAACATCAACTTACTGTAAATGTTTTCACTATAATGCTAGTTCCAGAACATAAATTTTCTTATTATTTCTAAGAGCAATTCTAGGGAAAGTTACATTCTGTGTTGGAGTTTCTTTTCCTCAAGTCTTCCATAGTCTTTTAAAAGTGTTACTCTACACTGTGGAATTGAGGGAAACTTTATTTCCTCTTTAAGGTTAAAGTGGGGACATCAGCAGACTCTCCAGTGAATTAATCCTCAGCAGAGCGGTGTCTCCAAAGGAGTAATCCAGAAGAGGCAGTACCACAGCGATGAGAGGAGGGGCAGGTAGAACATATGGAGGAAATTATTCCTGATCATGGCTGTGGCAACTCACTAGGAAACTCCCAGAAATTATACTGGGAGTGGCAGAATATACTTTCTGTGAAAGTGAAAGAATATACTTTCAACTTCCAGCTAGTAGGCCAGTGGGGCTCACATCGTAATAACTTGGGTAAGAATAATCTCTGATAGTATGCACAGGCTGGTCAGGCTGGTGACATATGGGTTATATTCAGTATATAATTTTGAATTACTTTGGATAGCTTAAGGATGGCCATGAATTTACTTGGTTTATAATCAGAGAAGTGTTTATTTATAAATAATCTATCTATCACTAACTGATACCTTAGTAAGAAAAAAGTTAACTCAAATCCTCTCCTTCACATTTTAGGGAAATGCAGTAGAATATAAAAATAAATTATAACAAGTTATGGAGGACATCTGTTTAAAAATGGACCACAAGGATATCAGATTTGAATAATTTCTCATTTTCTCTTTGCACAGAATTTTATTGAATCAGCAAGACTATATCCTTTCTAAAAATAAATTCATCAAAAGAGCATCATTTCCTTAAAGTCATTCCTTATGCTATTGTAAATGGCATTTTTAAAACTTAAAATATTGAGATATAATTTATATGCCATAAAATTAGCCATTTAAAAAGGTACACTTCAGTGGTTTTAAATATATTCACAAAGCTGGGCAACCATCTCCACTATCTAATTCCAAGACATATTTGTTATCCCCCAAAGAAACCTCATACCCATTTGCAGTCACTCTCTATTATCCCCTTCCCTGATCCCCTGGTAAGCACTAATCTACTTTCCATCTTTATAGATTTGTCTATTCTGTATTTATATGAATGAAATCATACATATGTGGCCATTAGTGTCAGGCTTCTTTCACTAAGTATAATGTTTTCTGGTATCATTCATGTCATAGTAGTATGTATTAGTTCTTCATTCCTTTTTATGGTTGAATAAAAATTTATTGTATGGCTGCACCACATTTTGGATATCTATTCATCAGCTGCTGGAATTTGAGTTTCTACTTTTTGACTATTATGAAATAACTCTGCTATGAACATATCTGTACAATTTTTGTATAAACATTTTTTCAATTATTTTGGACATACATCTAGGAGAGGAATTCCTGGATCACTTGGTAATTCTATGTTTAATTTTTAAGCAGCTATCAAACTGTTTTCCATGGTGGCTGCACTGTTTTATATTCCTACCAGCTATGTATGGTTCTAATTTCTCTGCATCCTCACCAACACTTGTTATTTTCCAAGTTTTTTTTTCATTATATTCATCCTATGAGGTGCAAAGCGATGTCCTGTTTTGGTTTCTATTCGCATTTTCTTGCTGACTAATAATGTTGAGCATTGTTTTCACCTTTCATTTGTTTATTGACCATTTGTATATCTTCTTTGTAAAACTGTCTGTTTAAATTCCTATTTAAAAATTGGGCCATCATTTTTATTATTGAGTTGTAAGAGTTCTTTACTCTGGATACTAAATCTTTATCAGATACATGATTTGCAAATATTTTCTTCCATTCTATGGGTTACCTTTTTTCCTTTCTTTCTCCTTTCCTTCCCCTTCCCCTTCCCTTCCCTTCATTTTGAGACAGCATCTCCCTCTGTCACTCAGGCTGGAGTGCAGTGGCATGATTATGGATCACTGCAACCTCAACCTTTCAGGCTCAAGTGATCCTACTGCCTTAGCCTCTAGAGTAGCTGGGACCACAGGTGCATGCCACCACACGCAGCTAATTTTTAATTTTTTTTGTAGAGATGGGGTCTCACTATGTTGCCCAGACTGATCTTCAACTCCTGGCTCAAGTGGTCTGCCTGCTTCTGCCTCCCAAAGTGCTGGGATTACAGGCATGAGCCAGCATGCCTAGCCAGATCTTTTAAAATGAAATGTAGGCATTTACAGATACAGGTTTACCTGAGTCCTGTTCCACTGAATTCCACACTTTTGATATATTGTGTTTTTGTCTTCAGTTAAAGAATTTCCCAATTTCCTTTCTGAGATTTCCTTTGACCCATTGATTATTTTGAACTGTGTTTTACACGTGTTCCACATATTTGTGATCCCCAATTTCCTTCTGCTATGAATTTCCAGTTTCATTCCATTGTCATCAGAGAACATACTTAGTATGCTTTTAATCCCTTAAATTAATGAGACTTGTTTTATGGCCTAACCTGACCTTTCCTGGGGAATGTTTCATGTGCACTTGAGAGAATGTATTATATATTTTTCTGTGATTAAGTGAAATGTTCTTTAGATATCTGTTAGGTCTAGTTGGTTTATAGCATTGTTCAAGACTTCTGTTTCCTTACTGATATTCTGTCTAGCTATTTATTATTGAAATAAAATTATTGAAAATATCAGTATTAAAATTTCCAACTATTATTGTTGAATTGCACATTTCTCCTTTCAGTTCTGTTAGTTTTTTTCTTCATGTATTTTGTGGCTTTGTTGTTAGATGCATAGGCATTTATAATTGTTATATCTTTTTGTTGACTGACCTTTTTATCATTATGAAACATTATTCTTCATCTTTGGTAACAATTTTTGTCTTAAATTCTTTTTCATCTGATATTAGGATTGCTGCTCCGGTTCTCTTTTCATTATCATTTGTATGGTATATCTATTTTTATTCCTCTACTTTCAACCTATTTGTGTCTTTGACTCTGAAATGCATCTATTGTATATAGTATATAGTTCAATTATGCTTATTTACCAGTCTCTACCTCTTGATTGAAAACTTTAATCTGTTTACATTTAATGTAATAACTGATAAGATAGGATTCACATCTGCCATCTTGCTATTTGTTTTTTATAGATCATGTCTTTTTTGTTCCTCAATTTCTCCATTATTGCTTCCTTTTGTGTTAAATATATATATTTTTAGTATACCATTTTAATTCTTTAATCATTTCTTTTGCTATATATTTTAAAGTTATTTTCTTGATAGTTGCTCAGGGGATTACCATTAACATCTTAATATATATTAATCTAATTTCATTAATACCAACTTAATTTCAGTAGTATACAAAAGCTTTGCTTCTATATAGGTCTGCTCCTCCCACCCTCTATACTATTTTTGTTGCAAATTACATTTTCATACATTGTATGCCTGCCAGGTTAGATTTATAATTATTGTATTATGCAGTTGTCTTTTAAATTAGATAGAAAAAAAGGCAGTTATAAACAAAAATTACATTTATACTGTCTCATAGTTACCTATGTAGTTACCTTTATTGGTGCTGTTCTTTTCTGAAAAAGTTAAATAAAGTTATTTACCTGTAACTATATAGGTAAATGTAAGATGCAGTATAAATGTATTTTTTGTTTATAACTGCCTTTTTTCTATCTAATTTCAATGTATTTTAGTATCTTTTAAATGTATGTTAGTATCTTTCATAGAGGTAGTCAGAGGATAATGGTCTAAAGTTTTTACTATCTGAGAATGTCCTAATAGCTTAATATCTCCTTAGTCTTTGAAGGGTAGTTTTGCTGAATATAAAATTCTTTTTTTTTTTTTTTTTTTGAGAAAGGGTCTCATTCTGTTGCCCAGGCTGGAATGCAATGGTATGATCATGGCTCACTGCAGCCTCAACCTGCCAGACTCAGGTGATCCTCCCACCCCGGCCTCTTGAATAGCTGGGATTATCATGCCCAGTTAATTTTTTGTATTTTTTTTTTTGTAGAGACAGGGTTTTTCCATGTTGCCCAGGCTGGTGTAGAACTTCTGGACTCAAGTGATTCATCCACCTTGGCATCCCAAAGTGCTAGGATTACAGGCATGAGCCACTTTGCCTGGCCATATATAAAATTATTGCTTTAAAGTTTCTTTCTCATTTTTTTCAGCTTTATTGAGGTGTAATTGACTAATAAAAATTGTATATATTTAAGGTGTACACATGATGTTTGATATATGTATACATTGTGAAATTATTACCACACTCAAGCTAGTTAACATATCCGTTACCTCACATAAGTAATTTTTAAAAATTTCTTCCAGCACATTGGTTTTTTTTTGTTTGTTGGGATTGTTTTTGTTTTTGTTTTTGAGATGGGGTCTCACTCTGTCACCCAGGCTGGAATGCAGTGGTGAGATCATAGCTCAGTGCAGCCTATCTCCCAGGCTCAAGTGATCCCCTTGCCTCAGCTTTCTAAGTAGCTGGGATTACAGGAACACATCACCACCAAAACTGGCTAACTGAAGTTTTTTTTTTTTTTTTTTTTGTAGAGATGAGGTCTCCCTATGTTGCCCAGGCTGGTCTCAAACTCTTGGGCTCAAGTGATCATCCTGCCTTGGCCTGCCAAAGTGCTGGAATTACAGGCATGAGCCACCATGCCTGGTTCTTTCAGTGCTTAGAATATGACATCCCACTCCCTTCTGGCCTCCAAGCTTTTGGATAAGAAATTAAGAGTTAATGCTAGTGAGTAGCCCCTGTATGTGATGAGTCACTTCCCTCTTGCATGTTGATAAAGACAAGCCTTTTGATTTCCTAATTATAAGTTCCTAATAATTTTGAAATCTTATTTAATGTGTAATTTCTTTTTTGACCCATGGGTTATTTAGAAGTGTGTTGCCTGATTTTCCAAATATTTGAGGACTTTCAGATTGCTTTTTGTTACTTATTTCTAATTCAATTTTCTTATACACAGGGAACATGCACTGTATGATGTGAATTCTTTAAATATATTATAACTTATTTTATGTTCCAGAATGTTGTCTATCTTGATGAATGTTTTATGTGTACTTTGCAAAAATGTGAATATCATTGAGCCCAGTGTTCTGTAGGTAAGGTTGGTTGATAGTGTTTTTCAAGTGTTCTATATCCTTAATGATTTTTTTGTCTGCTTTTTCTATCAATCATGAGAGAAGAGTGTTAAATCTACAACTATTATTTTAGATTTTTTTCTATTTCTTTTTTTCAGTGTATCCAGATTTTGCTTCATGTATTTTGAGCTCTGCTACTAAGAATCTACACATTTAAGATCATTATGTTTCATGATAAATTGCTGCACTTAGGAAATGTTTCTATTTCTGATAATATTCATTGTTCTAAAGCCTACTTTGGCATTATTATAGCCATGCCTGCATTCTTACAATTAGTGTTTGTATGAGTTTCAAATTTCTTCAAATGGCTTTTATGCTTGTTTTTTTTATCTCTTCTAATCTGTTCATCTAGAGAATTATAAGAAGAATGTTCCTAATTTTGAACCATCCCTGTGTTCCTGGGTTAATATCTACTTAAATATGACATATTATTCTTTTAATAGACTTGTGAATTCAAATTTGCTCATATATAATTTTAACTTAGTTTTTTTTGTAATTTCATGGATTCTGTGACAATTTAAATAACTTAAGAATTAGTTGTTACTTAAAGATTTTATAGAATTAACAAGAAAAGCTCCCTGGGCCTTTTTCTTTTATTTTTTACTTGGGAAAAACTGGGAATGCAGATCTTTGATCATCACTTTAATTTATTCTATTCAGTTTATTTACTTCTTCTTGAGTCACTTTTGGTAATTTTTCTTATGTAGCAAATTAACTATTTCATCTAGATCATCTAATGCTGAGTTTAGAGTTGAATATAATAGCAGTCTTTAGAATACACATACCCTTGAGGATATATGACAACTTTCCTAAGTGTCTATAGGCCCTAATTGTTATATGAGAATGTAAGAATAGCATAGCTTTTATCTGAATCTTATCGTGGTATATTACTTCAAGGTGTCAAAATCCCAGTGTATCAAACAAAAGAGAAATTTGAAATATTGGGCTTAGCAAATCCTCTTTTAATCAAGACATACCTTTCAAATTGCTTTCTTTGTCTCTTCACGTACTCTCTCTTTCCTCCAGGAAAAATTTGTTTCCGTGCTTCTTGTGATTTTTCTCTTTCATGCAGCAGGTTTTTCTCAAACATCTGGTAATTTTTGCTGCTCATTCATGATTGAAAAGAAAGGAAAATGAAGGCTGACTGGGAACTCTGTGTGAGGGGCCAGCCATTGTGCTAGAGGACCCCAAATGCCAGGATTGAGAAAACATCACTGATATGATTTGGCTTTGTGTCCTCACCCAAATCTCATCTCCAACTGTGCTCCCTACGTGTCAAGGGAGAGAGCTGGTGGGAGGTGACTGGATCATGGGGGCGGTTTCCCCCATGCTGTTCTTGTGATAGCGAGTGAGTTCCATGAGACCTGATGGTTTTATAAGGGGCTCTTCCCCCTTTGCTCTCTCTATCTTTCCTGCTGCCTTGTGAAGAAGGTGGCTGCTTCCCCTTCCGTCATGTTTGTAAGTTTCTGAGGCTTCCTAGCCATGTGGAACTGTGAGTCAAATTAATCTCCTTTGTTTATACTATCACCAGTCTTGGGTGATATTTTTTATAGCAGTATGAAAACGTAATAATACAGTCACCATGGGTTACTGTTATTCACACTAACAGCCTTGACCTTCTCTGATAGGTCGTTCAATTTCTTTAGAATGATTTTGTTGACGAAATGGTGGCAGTGGTGTTGGCATGTAGATCTTTAATCAATTTCGTGAATATCCCTGAGTTTAGTCTTATTCTTATTTCTACCTTCAATCATAGCTGCTGCCTCCAAGTCCTGATCATCTCCAGAATTCTGTTTGTTTTGCAGTAGTTTGTTTTGGTGACTTTGGAGCCAAAGGTGTTCCATTTATTCTTAATTTATACATAATTGCAGTAATTTTATTTATCTTGTAAATTCATAGAATATAAAAGCAACATCTTGGTCAGGTGTGGTGGCTCATGCCTGTAATCCCAGCATATTGGAAGGCCTGAGGCAGGTGGATCACCTGAGGTCAGGAGTTCGAGACCAGCCTGGCAAACATGGCGAAACTCTGTCTCTACTAAAAATAAAAAAATTAGCTGGGTGCAGTGGGTACCTGTAATCTCAGCTACTCGGGAGGCTGGGGCAGGAGAATCACTTGAATTCCGGAGGTGGAGGTTGCAGTGAACCGAGATCGCGCCACTGCATTCCAGCCTGGGTGATGGAGTGAGACTCTGTCTCAAAAAATAAAAATAAATACAAATAAAAGCAATATATTGGAGATAGGTGAGTCATTACTGCAGGCAGACATACTGGGAAGAATGATGACAGGCAACTGGTGAACTGGCAGCAAAGAACTAAAACAAAAGACCCCTTAAATTCAGGCACAAGAACTGAAGCTAACATGCAGAGGAGTTACAGTTCTACATTGCTCAGAAGCCCCTGGGAGTTTCACCATTGCACACCACTGTGTTTCCCCAACAGGCTGATCATCAGCATCACCTGGGGAGATAAACACACATTCCCAAGCCCCACTCCACACTTTCTGCATCAAAAGACTGTTCTAGTGGTGAGGTACAAAAACTTGTGCTTTTAGAAAACACTCTTTAGGAGATTCTGAACATCAGTGAGGTTGGGAACTATCATAATTGATATTAGTAATGAAAAATTTAAGTCATTAAAGAAAAGGTTTAATTATTTTCTGTTTAAGAAGGCAGGTAAACAAAGAATACATCATGTTAAGGTTTCCACCTAAAATAGTTAATATTAATAATTAAAAATTTTGTTGCTTAGGGGAGATAAACTTAGCTGTCTGGAAAACATACTGAATTTGATTAACTGATTGCTTAAGGTTTCAGAAAACTGAGATTTTACCACTGTCGTCTAGGCCTGCAACCTTAGAAGATGGCAGGCAGATAAGCTTCTTTGATCATGCACAGTCCTTACTTTTGTGGTCTTTTTTCCACTATGTTCAAGTCTGAGCTACAATATTGAATAGTCCTGTCAGTTTAGTAAAAATCATTGCTGAAAATCAAATGACTGTATGTCTGAAAGTATATCTTTGTGCTCTATTCTGTTCCATTGATGAATTTATAAATCCTTATACAAACACAATATGTCTTGATTACTATAGCTTTATAATAAGTCTTCAAGTCAGGTAGTGTGAGTCCTCCAGTTTTGTTTTATTTATTTGTTTTTGAAATTACTTTGGTTATTCCAGGTCCTTTGCATTTTTATACTCTGTACCCATTAAACAGTACCTCCCCATTCTTGCCTTCTGCTAGCTCTCGTGGTAACTACTATTCTACTTTCTGCTCTATAAATTTGATTATCTTAGTTACCTCATATAAGCTCTCTAATCTGTTCCATTGCTCTATTCTTTCACCAATACCATTTCCATATGAACTTTAGAATCAGTTTGTCAATAGCCACAAAATAACTTGCTGGTAAACAGGGTGCTGTGGCTCATTCCTATAATCCCAACAATTCGGGAGGCTGAGATGGGAGGGTCACTTGTGGCCACAAGTTTGAGACCAGCCCAGACAACATAGTGAGACTCCATTTCTACAGAACATAAAAAAAAATTGCTTGGCATGGTGGCATGTGCCTATAGTCCCAACAACCTGGTAGGCTGAGGTAAGAGGATTGCTTGAGGCCAGGGGTTCGAGGCTGCAGTGAGTCATGGTCATACCACTGCACTCCATTCCAAGTGTCAGAGCGAGACCCTGACTCCAAACAAACAAACAAAATCTTGCTGGTATTTTTATTGAGATTGCATTGGATTTATACATCAAATTTGGAAGAATTTACAGCTTAGCAATATTGAGTCTTTGTATTTATGAACGTAAGATATCTCTTCGGATATTGTACTTTTACCTAAATAGTTCTATGCTTTTTGGTGTGACTTTTATTTTTTTAACTGAGATTTTTCATATTTTTATTAATTGTAAACATATTTCCTTTACGTCCTTGAGCATAATTTTATAATTACTTTAAAACCATGGTCTGCTATATCTAACACCTGGGTCATCCTGAGGTCACACTTATTTACTGTTTCTTAAGTTGTGTTTTTTCTGTTTCTTCATATGTTAAGTAATTTTGGATTGTGTCCTGGACGTTGTGAAAAATACATTGTTGATACTCTGGATTTTGTTATTTTAAAAATTGTGGTAAAATTTGCAAAACATAGAATTCACCATTTTAACTGTTTTAAGGTACAATTCATTGGTGTTTAGTACATTTGCAACATTGTTTAACTATATCACTATCTAAATCTAGAACATTTTCATTACCTTAAAAGGAAACCTGTACCAGTTCACCACTCTCTCCCCATTCTTTCTCTATCCCCATCCCCTGGCAGCCACTAATCTTCATTCCTTCTTCATAGACTTGCCCACTCTGGATATTTCATATAAATATAATAATGCAATATGTGGCTTTTTGTGTCTGCCTTCTTTCATTTAGCTTGTTGTTTTCAAGGTTCATGCATGTTGCAACACATATGAGTACCTTATTCCTTTTTTATGGCTGAATAATATTCCACGACATGGAAATACCATGTTTTGTTTATCCATTCATCAGTTGATGGACATTTGATTTGTTTCTACCCTTTGGCTACTGTAAATAGTGCTGCTAGAAACATTCATGTAGAAGTTTTTGTTTGAATGTCTATTTTTAATTTTTTTAATACATACTTAGGGGTGCACATGGTAAATTTATGTTTTACTTTCTGAGCAGCTGCAAAACAATTTTTCTAAGCAACTGCACAATTTTATTTCCCACCAAAGTTCAGCCTGAGAAAACTCCTGAGCATGTGCGAAAAAGAAAAGAAGAAAAGAAAAGTAAAGAAAAGAAAAAAGGAAAAAGGGCAAGCTCCTGAGTGGATCTCTCAGGGAGCCACCAGACAGGTAAAAACATACAACCAAAGTTTTTGAGAACAAGGTCCATATTGATCTCTCTGGCCCTTGCAAGCTGCACCAGGAATGTGGGCCGCCATTTTCATGTCCACTGCCTGACTGGGGAAGTGGGAGATGGTAGATGGGTTAAAATGCTACGACACTCTTTTATCAAAGTTTAGCAACTTCTTTCCGTTTAAGTTTTCCTATCATTGTTGTAAGTTTTTTATTAGATTCCAGAGTTCTGAAAAAGTTGATTCTAACATTTTTTTGGCTTAATTGTTACTTTAATGGAAGGACTGAGTTTTAGAGATCCCTACTCTGCCATTTTTTTGTAATATCAGTCCTGTTATTTATTTGGAAGATATTGATTTCTTTTGTTTTATCAAGTGGTTATTTTGACTCAGCTCAAACTAAAAAGTTGGCCTTCCTGTGGAGAATGATAGCTTTAATTTCAGTTTGTTATTTTATCTTATCTGGTCTGGCTGACATTTGTCCTGTAGAAACATGGTATAAAAGTCAGCCAGAGATTTGGGCAGAGTTTATACACAAAATTTGGGACCCTTTTTTATGGCTGTTTCTTTCTGGGATGTCTTTTACTCTGCAAATCTTGTGGTTACCTTGATGCCCAGAGTGGGAAAGTCCATGGAGAAAGTAGCTGGTTTCAGTTTTTAGTTATCCAAATGTCATGAACTTGGGCCTCGGTTTTTTGCCTTTTAAGAAAAACTTATTATTGGTTTATTGTGGTAAAATACATATAAAAGTTACCATCTTAACTATTTTGAGTGTTCGTTGGTATTAAATACATTCATAATGTTGTGCAACCATCACCATCTTCCATCTCCAGAACTCTTTTCATCTTAACAAACTGAAACTCTCTATCCATTAGATAATAACTCCCTTCCCTCCAGCCCCTTGCAAGCACCATTCTACTACTAATGCTGCTATGAACATGGGTATACAAATATCTATTTGAGAACCTGCTTTCAATATTTTGAACATATACCCAGAACTGAAATTGCTGCATCATATGGTAATTCTATTTTTAATTATTTTAAGGAATCACCATACTATTTCCCACAGCTGCAATACCATTTTTGGTTTTTAACAACATTGCATAAGGGTTCCAGTTTTTCTACATCCTTGCCAACACCTATTATTTTCTTTTTTTTTTTTTGATAATAGCCATCTTAATGAGTATGAGGTGATATCTCATTGTAGCTTTTATTTGCATTTCTCTAATCATTAATGAGGTTGAATCTTCTTATGTGCTTATTGCCTCTTTGTATATCTCTGTAGAAAAATGTCTGTCAAATCGTTTGCCCATTTTTGAGTTGGGTTGTTTGTTTGTTTTTGTTAAGTTTTAGTTTTCTATATATTCTGGATATCAACCTCTTATCAGACATATCATTTGCAAATATTTTCTGTCATTCTCTAGGATGCCTTTTTACTCTGTTCATAGTGCCTTTTCATACACAAAATTTAAAAATTTTTCATGAATCTACTTTAGTTTTTTGTTTGCCTGAGCCTTTGCTTTCATATTCAAAAAATCACTGCCGAATCCAGTGTCATGAAGGTTTTGACCTATGTTTTCTTCCAAGAGTTTTATAGTTTGAAGTCTTTAATCCAATTTGAGTTAACTTTTGTATATGATGTTAGGTAAGGGTTCAACTTTATTGCATGTGGACCTAACAGTTTTTCAAGCACCATTTGTTGAAGCAGTTTTTTGTCTTTTTTTGGGGAGTGGGGTACGGAGTCTCACTCTGTGGCCCTGGCTGGAGGGCAGTGGTATGACCTCAGCTCACTGCAACCTCTGCCTCTCGGGTTCAATCAATTCTCCTGCCTTGGCCTCCCAAGTAGCTGGGATTGCAGGCGTGGGCCACCATGCTTGGCTAATTTTTTGTGTTTTTAGTAGAGATGGGGTTTCACCATGTTGGCCAGGCTGGTCTCAAACTCTTGACCTCAAATTATCTGCCTTGGCCTTCCAAAGTGCCGGGATTACAGGCTTGAGCCACAGCAACCAGCCATTGTCTTTAATGAAAAGAGGAGTTAGTAAGGTGAGGTTTCAGGCATCATCTTGTAGGGAAAGTTGTATTGAGTATTTGGCATCCGTGTTTGTCTACTAGTGGTACCATAACAAAATACTTAAGCCTGGGTGGCTTAAGCAACATAAATTTATTTCTCACAGCTCTGGAGGCTGGAAGTAGCAGATCAAGGTGCTAGCAGGGTTGGTTTCTCCTGAGACCTCTCTCCTTGGGATGCAGATTGCTATCTTCTTGCTATGTCCTCACTTGGCCTTTCCTCTATGCTTGTACTCCCCTGTAGTCTCTTCTTATAAGGACACCCATCCAATTAGATTAGGGCCACACCCTTATAATCTCATTTAACATTCATTACCTTTTTAAAAAGGTCCTGTCTCCAAATACAGTCATATTGGGGATTAGGGCTTCAACATATGAATTTTGAGGTGACACAGTTCAATCCATAAGAACATCTTCTTGGTCTCCTGAGAGAATTGAAATCAAAGAAAGCTGTGCTTGTTCTTACTAGGCAGGTATGCAAATTTTTTAAAATAAAGGAGAAAGGAAAACTCAAAATCAGCTTCTCAAAGAAAATACCTGTATTGTGTCACTAGCCACTCCTACCTGGTTGAGTGACAATTGGATACAAGAACTTTCTTTGGATTTGCTTTCCTGTTAGTGAAAACAAGAACTTGTTATATAGAAGCAGTCAACTGAATATTTTCAACTGATTACTAGTATTTAAAAGCAAAGAAGTTATAATAGGAGTTAAAGTTTATGAATGCTTTTTTTCCTCTCGAAGTAGAACAAATGTAGATGCTGCTAGCAATGAAGAATCCAGAATTCTTAGAATTTATTTTACAGAGGGAAATTGAACTACTCAATAAATATCATATTTTCCTCTTAGATGGTGTTTCTGTATGCATATACTGCCTCAACTGGAGAATGTTCTTTGAACACAAATATTTCAGACTGGTGTCAGAAGTGTCAGGCTGTAGCAGATGTACTTAGTTAGGGTAAAGCTAGTTAAGTTCAATGTTTTCAGAATGGGAGGGTGCTCTTGACTTACCAGTCCATGTCACTAGATTCCTAGCAACATGCTGCCTCATTGTCCATTTACCCTCATCCTCTTGAACAAGAAACTGGCTTCCACATGTTGCTAATCAAGAACTCATCTGTTGTGCCAAATTCTAGGCCTGCTTTAACGATTTGTGAGCCTCCTAAGGTGGTTTTATTGGTTCACTTTGTGCCAAGTCAAGGGGATTGTATTTCCCTTGCCAAAATATTGGGACTCACGGTCCTGATAATGGGATAGAAAAATCAAAATTGGCCAGGCATGATGGCTTATGCCTGTAATCCCAGCACTTTGGGAGACTGAGGCAGGCAGATCACTTGAGCCCAGGAGTTTGAGACCAGCCTGGGCAACATGGCAAAATCCTAAAATAAAATTTGTATTTTTGTACTAAAAATACAAAAATTAGCTGAGCATGGTGGTGCACATCTGTGGTTCCAGCTACTTGGGAGGCTGGGGTGGGAGGATCGCTTGAGCCCAGGAAGTTGAGGCTGCAGTGAGCTGTGATCATGCCACTATACTTCAGCCTGGATGACAGAGTGAGATTCTGTCTCACCAAAATTATAAATAAAAAAGAACATTCCAGCAAATCGAGGGTATATGACATGGTATGTGGTAGCTAAAAGGACAGACCTAAAATGCCCAGCAGAGAAAGTAAGAGTATAATGTATTGTCTTTTGGTCTGAACATTTTATGGGGAGCAAGCCCTCTTGAAATGGATTGATTCTGAATATTCTGTACATCTTTGGAACAACTTTAGAAATAAAACAGAAGGTTCCGGTTCAATTAAGACCCTGATAAATTAATTAGAACACCCATGAGAAGTCCACAGCTTCAAGTGCGCTTTTTAAAACTCATAGCCAATATGAATGTTTTTCACCCTGCTTTCTAAAATCCTTTAAAGCAAACTATAGGAAACTTTCATTTGGTTGTGTTTCTGACTGAATTACTGTCTGCTATTTGAAAATCATAATTAGTTTTGAAATTTACATTTAACTATAAATTTTGCACTACTACACTGATTGGTCTGAATCTAGAATAAGAGGAGAATTATTCTTATAGTTTGGTCTTATTATTAACTCCAATGCTTCGTCTATTACATGAATACCAAATGTATCTTTAAAACCCTGATTGGTGTACAGAGGATTCAACTACTTGTTATTCTTTCCTCAGCTCTTCTTATCTACAGCACCTCTCATTTGTTAGGACACAGTTTTAATTTCCGTAGCCACTGTGGTTTTTCTGTGCTTTCTTAAAGGAAAACCGCTAAGGTTGATAGGTTCAGATTAGACTTTTCTTCCTAAGTGCATCTATGCTTGCCAACATCTTCCTGCTTCCTTACATGCTTTTGATTTTCATGCTTGATGCACTGCCAGTTGACTTAAGGACCAAGCAATTACAATAATATCAGTCCTTAGATCTGATTGTATAAATCCAGAACAGTATGCTACTTTTCTTTGTACTTAAAGAGTATAACAAGAAGAGTGCCCAAGAATCAATTTAAGGACAATAAATTGTTGAGTTAAAGCATCACTATCATTAAGAGGTATTTTCAAAATGCTTGGTATTTTTCAGTGGATGCAATAATTAGATCTAGGTTCTCAGCTCACTCCTTCCATGACTTATTGGGCAACTTTAGGTAAGTCACCCTAATGCCCCTGAGCTTCCTCATTTGTAAAATGAGAGGTTGAACTGGATGTTTCTTCAGGTTCTTTTAGATTCCTAAATTTTCTGATTAATAAAATTATTCTGCAGAGTAGTTTTTCAAGTTAAATCCACTTCGATGAATGAAAATGGAAACACAGTGGTATTAAAACTAACTTAGGAGCGATGTCAGCAAGATGGCAGAATAGGAGTTTTTCAGCCCCTTGTCCCTTCACGGAAACACCAATTCTGACAAGCATCATAGATGAGAGTACCTTTGTGAGAGCCCAGATTTCTAGCAGAGAGTTCTTAGCACCCCATTGGAGGTGAAAAAAAAGAAAAACTTCAGCTGAATTAAATTTAAAGGAGTTTAATTGAACAATGAGCAATACGTGAATTGGGCAGCCCCCAGAATCACAGCAGATTCACAGAGAATCCAGTGCAGCCACATGGTAGAAGTCGATTTCTAGACAAACAAAGGGAAATGACATACAGAAATTGGATGTAAGGTACAGAATGGCTGCATTGGTTGTAGCTCGGCATTTGCCTTATTTGAACATTGTTTAAACACTCAGCAGTGTATGCATGGTTGAAGTATGACTGCTAGGGTTGGCCAAGACTTAGCTGTTATTACAGATGTATCCTCCTAAGTTAGGTTTTCAGTCCTAGGTTGCTGTTAATCTGCAAGGACTCAGATATAGAAGTATGGAGTACTTCTCAGGCCATAATTAGTTTGCTTTAACAATTCCCCACTTTTGGTCATTTACTCAATTTTGAGAGATTGACCAAAACTTTAGTTATGGATGTCACTATCACCATTGTCAATGTACTTATTTGGTCTTGAAACCCAGTGGAAAGCAGTAGACCAGTGAGTTTTGGAAAGGTAGGAACAAGGACTGAGTAGAGGGACCTCCTTATGCTGGAAAGTCCTGTTTACTGGAGAAAAACAAAACCTGATCTGTTCTAGGATCTATGTGTTTTCTTAAAGTCTTAGTTTGATTATGTCACTTTTAGCAAGAGTGACTCCATTTTAGTTTAGCTTGGCCGATTGGGGCCTAGTATGTGAGGTTAATCCAAAACGATGGCCTCCCATAATTTTGTTTAAAAAATTTCCCTCTTTTGGTCAGGTTCTTGCTTAGGTGAGAGTGTGACCAAAACTTAGGGCCTTAGCGCCACTCTTTGTTACCATCATTTTGGGTTTCCCATCTCAGCATATCATTCATAGGTTATGGTATCCTTATGGTCACATATTTCTTTCAGCTTTTGTCATTCCAGTTGAAGAGAGACCATTTGATGTTCTAGAGATGGCTGCATACAAACATTTAAAACCTTTGAGAGAATACAGCGCACTATTATTATGACTATCAGGAGGATAATGCCAAGAGTTTAGAGTAAGCTCCTTACTCAGGGTCGACATAAACCAAATCACCAAAAATCAAATAGAAAAAAGAATGAGCTAGATAAAGCGACTACTCACTTAACTAACCAATCTCTTCATTAATCCCCTACAAATGAATCTCTATAATCTTCATTTGATATATTTCTTCATAGGCCACAAGTGTCAGCAGTGGCACAGATAGTTTTCTGTTTCGCCAATTCTATTATTTAGCATAACCTTTATAAGAGAATTTAAAGTCTGTTGTGTAACCACAGCCTTTACAGTAAAATCTGCTATAGAGCCTATCATGAGGGATACATTTCTAATTATTGCCTCTTTTATTCTGAACCATGAAAAAAGGACCTAAAAAATGATGTCCTTCTAGAAGAGTGAAGGCCTCCTGGCAATGTTCTCTTTTACCCATGATGTGGGTTAAGAGGAGTTTTGACTGATTGTGAGGCAATGTATGGGCCGTTAAAGTTTCTCACCTACATTGGGTCTTCATCTTTTATCTATCAAAGTATAAAGTTATTCATGTATAAGGCTGGCTGCAAAATCCTTCACAAATCAAAGTATACCCTATAAGTGCACATAGTAGACCCCCTTTTCATTTCTGTTGTTCATAGAGACATAAATAAGGAAAAAATATTCAAAGACAAGAGTCTCATGCTAGTAGAAGTCTTGATCCATGATCTTGGGAAAAGCTGTTAACATCAAGGATACCAGTTTTACCTTAAGGGTTCCAATGGGTGTACAGTTCCAAGAGTGTGGAGGGACCCTTTTCAGTTGTGAGACTATGAACCCAAGATTCAAGGTTCCAAAGTTTTGTTGCAGGGTGGATGGCAAGGACAGTCTTTCTCTGATATTCTCAGAAGATCCAGTCTTCAGGGTCTAGATTGTGAAGGGCTTGGTTGTTCTTAATGAACCGTAAAAGCTTTCTTTACCTGGTGAAAATATACTGTGGCATAATAATTAACTGTTATAACATAAAACATGCATTGAAAATGACAATTGAATGAAATCTCTTTATAAATGTAAACAGCCCATCAGATAGCCAAATGTACTTGAAGGTTTGATTGTCATCCTAGGAATATGGAACCAAATATTGGTTTTAAACTATTTTCACAATTTATAAGTCACTACGTCAATATATTTAATTTAGATCATTTTATCTTTTCCATGATGAGTCATGGAATGCAGAACCTTTAATAACAAAAGCTTTAAGGATTCAGGAAGGACATGGTGGATGCCCTGGTTCTCCATGAGTCCATCCTTAACATTGGACTTATGTCCTCTTGAATACCAGTTGTTTCCCCAGTTTAGGTGCATAGCACTGATAGCTAATGGGTTATCATAGGTAATTTGACTTAGACCATGGAGTTCAAATTGTATATCTAAACAATTTCAGTATCAGCTGGTTTAACATGAAAATCTGGCAAAGTATTTTCCTGGTATTTAATTAATTTTTTGTTCTACTTGGATTAGCAGTTTTATACAAGGAAATCTGGTAATTTCTGTGGTGTAGAATAACTTCACATAATAACCATAATTATGATTGATAGCATATACTCAGACATGTTAGAATTTTAGAAATCCCATCCAAGTTTGGAACATATATTAATATCATTCACTAAAATATAACCTGAAAATTAAACATTATTTTTATTTTGACAATGCTTCCCATGTAACTTAACATGTTAAATAATTCTGTTTATGTCTCTTTTGGATGTTTCAAGGGCCCTCTGTAGCACTTCAAAGTTAGAGGTCAGAAAAGACTGTTTTGAAGCTGAAATTTGATTTTGGGAAGCCTATTAAATATGTTAAAGGTTTAAAACACTTGATATTATGAACTAGAATCCCAGGCTACCATAAGTCATTCAATTAGCAAAAATGATGACTCAAAAATTTTTAAAAAGGCAAAAACCTTTACTCATTGATAGAGGGAAGACTTAGCTTTCCAAGCAATCTATGTTTTGTCTTTCCCTTCCTTTTTTTTGGTAGTGTATTTAAAAGTCAAACAAAAAATATTTATTATCTTTTAATATTCCATGAAAATCTTGTTCAAGAGAGAAGCCAAATTTCACCTTTGCATTAGTGGACTATTAATGTCAACCCCAATTTTTAATAAAAACCTCATAGACAAATCTATCCAACCTTAATCAGTTTGACCATAAGATGAGGGTTTTATAAACCTTTTATAACCCCTTACAAATTTTTGTTATTAAAAAGCAGATTAGTGCTTTAAGAAAACCCTGTTCTGCTTTTATTTCTATGTTTAATTTATGGAAAAACTGGATAATACCCCTTTAAATTTAGTCAATATTTTCATACATAGAAATTATTTTACAAGATTAATTTTTACAAACCTTCCACAACTTGTTCAAACCTTTAGATTTTTCCTATCTCACTTAAAGCAATCCTTTAACCCATTAAACTTAAGCAAAAGAATTTCACATTCCCATGACTTTTAATAATCTTTTACCAAAAACACATGTCACTCTCTTTACATGCCTTGCATGTAAAACTGTTTTTTCAGTAGTTTCAAATACATGTTACACTGTTAACCCTTAGTGACTTTTACTTTTGGTGGAAAACTCTGGTTAGTTTAGGATTTTAATTATGTACTAGGTGTTGAGCCTAGGACCTAGACAGAAATACAGATAAGATCTGACTCTTTCCAGCATCTTGCTCCACATATCCCAGGCCTTAACTAAGTGCAAAGCAGTCAAGTTGTACAGTTAATAATCATAGTGGCATTTTATAAAGCATTTAGGAGGCCTAATCACCTTTAAATTGCACAACATTTCTTGCATAAATTCCCTTTCACAAATTATTTCACGACTTACATAGACCATCTTATGACATGCTTAGACTTTTTGAATTGTCCTAAACATTCCTCTTTTTAAACAACCAGTCATTTTTACTTTAGTTTTAGGACAAGAATTTACCATAAAAGATCCTTTCTTATATAAAATCTCTTTTCTTTAGTACCTTCTTTGCATAGCTAGGGGGCATGGCTAATTTCACATGTTCCCAGGCCTAGGATCTAATGCTTCAAAATAAATTGAACAATATTTTAAAAGCCAAAGAAGCAGTTTATGACTTTAAAGCATTTAGCAAACCTAATATCTGACCTGCATAATTTATACCAAATGTTTACATTTTGAAGACATTTTTATTATATCAATAATTTTTAAAACTGTCTTTATTTCCCAAAGATTACTTAAGTCATATGAGGTAAAAGGCATTAAACTTTTTACTTTTCTGACAAAATATTTGATTTAAGCTTGTATTATTTTTAAACCAATTAGTTAAAGCTCTTTCATATGTAAACATCATGCACATAATACATATAAATACATAGACAAACAGAAGATAAAGGACTCATTTTCCAAGCCAGGAATTGGACCTTAAACCCAGGTCACCATTGTGAAAAGAGAAAGCACAGCCACATGGTTACAAGGTCAAGCTCCCAAGGACATGACTGACCAGTTTGCTGAGCCATCTTGCAAAGCAGGCTTACAGGTGTCCTAAGCCCATGTTCTGTCCTAAGGTACCCCTCTTTATGCTAAAACAATACAGAAAGACATACAAAACACACCATATTGGTTACAACTTAAGATGAGCCTCACAAGCCCTTTTTCCCATTTATCAAAACTTTACAGGAGATAAACAGTGATTTTTATCATTTATTCAACCAGTTTCCCCTAATGTGAACATCTTACATGAATATGATATATTTGTCAAAACTAAGACATGAACTCTGGACAGGTAACTATTAACTAAATTAGAGACCCTATTTGCCTTTCACCAGTTTTCTCACTAATATCCTTTTTCTGTTACTTGTTTTCATGACTTTGATAGCTTTGAAGATTACTGCTCAGGTAATCAAAGTCAGGTAGTTAAAGTCCTTCACTTTGGGTTTGTCCAATATTTTTTAATTATTAGACCGGAGTTATGGGTTTTGTGAAACAATACCACAAAGGTAAGGTGTTCTCTCATTGCATTATATTAGATGGTACATTATATTAACATGACTTACCACTGATGATATTAACTTCAATTTCTTGGCCAAGGTAATGTCTGCTAGGTTTCTCTACAGAAAATTACTATCTTCCTCTTTTTTTTTTTTTTTATTATACTTGAAGTTCTAGGGTACATGTACACAATGTGCAGGTTTGTTACATATGAATACATGTGCCATGTTGGTGTGCTGCACCCATTAACTCGTCATTTACATTAGGTATTCCTCCTAATGCTATCTGTCCCCCCTCCGCCCACCCCATGACAGGCCCCAGTGTGTGATGTTCCCCACCCTGTGTTCAAGTGTTCTTATTGTTCAATTCTCATCTATGAGTGAGAACATGCGATGTTTGGTTTTCTGTCCTTGCGATAGTATGCTCAGAATGATGGTTTCCAGCAGCATCCACATCCCTACAAAGGACATGAACTCATCCTTTTTTATGGCTGCATAGTATTCCATGGTGTATATGTGCCACATTTTCTTAATCCAGCCTATCATTGATGGACGTTTGGGTTGGTTCCAAGTCTTTGCTATTGTGAATAGTGCCATAATAAACATACATGTGCATGTGTCTTTATAGTAGTATGATTTATAATCCTTTGGGTATATACCCAGTTGTTTCCTGACTTTTTAATGATTGCCATTCTAACTGGTGTGAGATGGTATCTCACTGTGGTTTTGATTTGCATTTCTCTGATAGCCAGTGATGATGAGCATTTTTTCATGTGTCTGTTGGCTGCATAAATGTCTTCTTTTGAGAAGTGTCTGTTCATATCCTTCACCCACTTGTTGATTGGGTTGTTTGATTTTTTTCTTGTAAATTTGTTTAAGTTTGTTGTAGATTCTGGATATTAGCCCTTTGTCAGATGGGTAGATTGTAAAAATTTTCTCCCATTCTGTAGGTTGCCTGTTCACTCTGATCATAGTTTCTTTTGCTGTGCAGAAGCTCTTTAGTTTAATTAGATCCCATTTGTCTATTTTGGCTTTTGTTGACATTGCTTTTTGTGTTTTAGACATGAAGTCCTTGCCCATGACTATGTCCTGAATGGTATTGCCTAGGTTTTCTTCTAGGGTTTTTATGGTTTTAGGTCTAACATTTAAGTCTTTAATCCATCTTGAATTAATTTTTGTATAAGGTGTAAGGAAGGGATCCAGTTTCAGCTTTCTACATATGGCTAGTCAGTTTTCCCAGCACCATTTATTAAATAGGGAATCCTTTCCCCATTTCTTGTTTTTGTCAGGTTTGTCAAAGATCAGATGGTTGTAGATGTGTGGTATTATTTCTGAGGGCTCTGTTCTGTTCCATTGGTCTATATGTCTGTTTTGGTACCAGTACCACACTGTTTTGGTTACTGTAGCCTTGTAGTATAGTTTGAAGTCAGGTAGCATGATGCCTCCAGCTTTGTTCTTTTTGCTTAGGATTGTCTTGGCAATGTGGGCTCTTTTTTGGTTCCATATGACCTTTAGTAATTTTTTCAAATTCTGTGAAGAAAGTCATTGGTAGCTTGATGGGGATGGCATTAAATCTATAAATTACCTTGGGCAGTATGGCCATTTTCACGATATTGATTCTTCCTATCTATGAGCATGGAGTGTTCTTTTATTTGTTTGTGTCCTCTTTTATTTCGTTGAGCAGTGGCTTGTATTTCTCCTTGAAGAGGTCCTTCACATCCCTTGTAAGTTGGATTCCTAGGTATTTTATTCTCTTTAAAGCAATTGTGAATGGGAGTTCATTCATGATTTGGCTCTGTGTTCATCTGTTATTGGTGTATAGGAATGCTTGTGATTTTTGCACATTAATTTTGTATCCTGTGACTTTGCTGAGGTTGCTTATCCGCTTAAGGAGATTTTGGGCTGAGACAATGGGGTTTTCTAAATCTACAATCATGTCATCTGCAAACAGAAACAATTTGACTTCCTCTTTTCCTAATTGAATACCCTTTATTTCTTTCTCCTGCCTGATTGCTGAGGCCAGAACTTCCAACACTGTGTTGAATAGGAGTGGTGAGAGAGGGCATCCCTGTCTTGTGGCGTTTTCAAAGGGAATGCTTCCAGTTTTTGCCCATTCAGTATGATATTTGCTGTGGGTTTGTCATAAATAGCTCGTATTATTTTGAGATACGTCCCATCAATACCTAGTTTATTGAGAGTTTTTAGCATGAAGCACTGTTGAATTTTGTTGAAGGCCTTTTCTGCATCTATTGAGATAATCATGTGGTTTTTGTCATTGGTTCTGTTTATGTGCTGGATTACGTTTATTGATTTGCATATGTTGAATCAGCCTTGGATCCCAGGGATGAAGCCAACTTAATTATGGTGGATATGCTTTTTGATGTGCTGCTGGATTTGGTTTGCCAGTATTTTATTGAGGATTTTTGCATCGATGTTCATCAGGGATATTGGTCTAAAATTCTCTTTTTTGTTGTGTCTCTGCGGAAGATGCTGGCCTCGTAAAATGAGTTAGGGAGGATTCCGTCTTTTTCCATTGATTGGAATAGTTTCAGAAGGAATGGTACCAGCTCCTCTTTGTACCTCTGGTAGAATTCGGCCGTGAATCTGTCTGGTCCTGGACTTTTTTCGCTGTTAGGCTATTAATTATTGCCTCAATTTCAGAGCCGATTATTGGTCTATTCAGGGATCCACATCCTTCCTGGTTTAGTCTTGGGAGGGTGTATGTGTCCAGGAATTTATCCATTTCTTCTAGATTTTCTAGTTTATTTGCATAGAGGTGTTTATAGTATTCTCTGATGGTAGTTTGTATTTCCATGGGATCGGTGGTGATATCCCCTTTATCATTTTTTATTGTGTCTCTTTGATTCTTCTCTCTTTTCTTCTTTATTAGTCTGGCCAACAGTCTACTTATTATGTTGATCTTTTCAAAAAACCAGCTCCTGGATTCATTGATTTTTGGAAGTGTTTTTCATGTCTCTATCTCCTTCAGTTCTGCTTTGATCTTAGCTATTTCTTGCCTTCTGCTAGCTTTTGAATGTGTTTGCTCTTGCTTCTCTAGTTCTTTTAATTGTGATGTTAGGGTATCAATTTTAGATCTTTCCTGCTTTCTCCTGTGGGCATTTAATGCTATAAACTTCCCGCTACACACTGCTTTAAATGTGTCCCAGAGATTCTGGTATGTTATGTCTTTGTTCTCATTGGTTTCAAAGAACATCTTTATTTCTGCCTTCATTTCATTATGTACCAGGTAGTCAGTCATTCAGGAGCAGGCTGTTCAGTTTCCATGTAGTCGAGCGGTTTTGAGTGAGTTTCTTAATCCTCAGTTGTAATTTGATTGCACTGTGGTTTGAGAGACAGTTTGTTATAATTTCTGTTCTTTTACATTTGCTGAGGAGTTCTTTACTTCCAACTATGTAGTCAATTTTGGAATAAATGTGATGTGGTGCTGAGAAGAATGTATATTCTGTTGATTTGGGGTGGAGAGTTCTGTAGGTGTATATTAGGCTGAGTTCAGGTCCTGGATATCCTTGTTAACTTTCTGTCTCATTGATCTGTCTAATGTTGACAGTCAGGTGTTAAAGTCTCCCATTATTTTTGTATGGGAGTGTAAGTCTCTTTGTAGGTCTTTAAGGACTTGCTTTATGAATCTGGGTGCTGCTGTATTGGGTGCATATATATTTAGGATAGTTAGCTCTTCTTGTTGAATTGATCCCTTTACCATTATGTAATGGCCTTCTTTGTCTCTTTTGATCTTTGTTGGTTTAAAGTCCATTTTTTTTTAACTGTAGAAATTTATTTTTGTAAGAGACTAGGATTGCAACTCCTGCTTTTTTTTTTGTTTTCCATTTGCTTGGTAGATCTTCCTCCATCCATTTATTTTGAGCCTATGTGTCTCTGCAAGTGAGATTGGTCTCCTGAATATGGCACACTGATGGGTCTTTATTCTTTATCCAATTTGCCAGTCTGTGTCTTTTAATTGGGGCATTTAGCCCATTTACATTTAAGGTTAATATGTTATGTGTAAATTTGATCCTGTCATTATGATGTTACCTGGTTATTTTGCTCATTAGTTGATACAGTTTCTTCCCAGCATTGATGGTCTTTACAATTTGGCATGTTTTTGCAGTGGCTGGTACCGGTTGTTCCTTTTCATGTTTAGTGCATCCTTCGGGAGCTCTTGTAAGGCAAGCCTGGTGGTGACAAAATCTCTCAGCATTTGCTTGTCTGTAAAGGATTTTATTTCTCCTTCACTTATGAAGCTTTGTTTGGCTGGATATGAAATTCTGGGTTGAAAATTCTTTTCTTTAAGAATGTTGAATATTGGCCCCCACTCTCTTCTGGTTTGTAGAGTTTCTGCTGAGACATCTGCAGTTAGTCTGATGGGCTTCCCTTTGTGGGTAAGCTGACCTTTCTCTCTGGCTGCCCTTAGTATTTTTTCCTTCATTTCAACCTTGGTGAATCTGACAATTATGTGTCTTGGGGTTGCTCTTCTCAAGGAGTAGTTTGTGACATTTTCTGTATTTCCTGAATTTGAATGTTAGCCTGCCCTGCTAGGTTGGGGAAGTTCTCCTGGACAATATCCTGAAGAGTGTTTTCCAACTTGGTTCCATTCTCCCCGTTACTTTCAGGTATACCAATGAAATGTAAATTTGGTCTTTTCACATAGTCCCATATTTCTTGGAGGCTTTGTTCATTTCTTCTTATTCCTTTTTCTCTAAACTTCTCTTCTCACTTCATTTCATTCATTTGATCTTCAATCACTGATACCCTTGTTCCACTTGATCGAATCGGCTACTGAAGCTTGTTCATGCATCATGTAGTTCTTGTGCCATGGTTTTCAGCTCCATCAGGCCATTTAAGGTCTTCTCTATGCTGTTTATTTTAGTTAGCCATTCATCTAAACTTTTTTCAAGGTTTTTAGCTTCTTCAAGATGGGTTTGAACATTCTCCTTCAGCTCTGACAAGTTTGTTATTACCGATTTTCTGAAGCCTACTTCTGTCATCTCGTCAAAGTCATTCTCCATCCAACATTGTTCCGTTGCTGGCGAGGAGCTGCAATCCTTTGGAGGAGAAGAGGCGCTCTGATTTGTAGAATTTTCAGCTTTTCTGCTCTGGGTTCTCCCCATCTTTGTGGTTTTATCTACCTTTGGTCTTTGATGATGGTGACCTATAGATGGAGTTTTGGTGTGGATGTTCTTTTTGCTGATGTTGATGCTATTCCTTTCTGTTTGTTAGTTTTCCTTCTAACAGTCAGGACCCTCAGCTGCAGGTCTGTTGGAGTTTGCTAGAGGTCCACTCCAGATCCTGTTTGCCTGGGTGTCACCAGTGGAGGCTGCAGAACAGCAAATATTGCAGAACAGCAAATGTTGCTGCCTGATCCTTCCTCTGGAAGCTTCGTCTCAGAGGGGTACCCTGCTGTATGAGGTGTCAGTCAGCCCCTACAGGGAGGTGTCTCTCAGTTAGGCTACTCGGGGGTCAGGGACCCACTTGAGAGGCAGTCTGTCCATTGTCAGATCTCAAACTCCATGCTGTGAGAACAATTGCTCTCTTCAAACCTGTCAGATAGGGGCGTTTAAGTCTGCAGAAGTTTCCGCTGCCTTTTGTTCAGCTATGCCCTTCCCCCCAGAGGTGGAGTCTACAAAGGCAGGCAGGCCTCCTTGAGCTGCAGTGGGCTCCACCCAGTTCGAGCTTCCCAGCCGCTTTGTTTACCTACTCAAGCCTCAGCAATGGCAGATGCCCCTCCCCGAGCCTTGCTGCCACCTCGCAGTTTGATCTCGGACTGCTGTGCTAGCAGTGAGCAAGGCTCCATGGGCGTGGGACCCGCTGAGCCATGCGCGCGATATAATCTCCTGGTGTGCCGTTTGCTAAGAACGCTGGAAAAGTGCAGTATTAGGGTGGGAGTGTCCTGATTTTCCAGGTACCGTCTGTCACGGCTTCCCTTGTCTAGGAAAGGGAATTCCCCAACCCCTTGCACTTCTCGGTTGAGGTGATGCCCCACCCTGCTTTGGCTCACACTCTGTGGGCTGCACCCACTGTCCAACAAGTCCCAATGAGATGAACCCGGTACCTCAGTTGGAAATGCAGAAATCACCTGTCTTCTGCGTCACTGATGCTGGGAGCTGTAGACTGGAGCTGTTCCTATTAGGCCATCTCGGAACGATCTCCATGATCTTCCCCTTTTCTTTCTTTATTCTTTGGAAGCTATACACTAAGTTTAGCCTAGACTCCAGAGGACTTAAATTAAGCTCCACTTCTTGAAGAAGAACTATCTACATATATTGTTTGGAATTCTTCTGCGAAGAAAATGTATCCCTTCACTCTCATTTATTTAGTAATATATTTATGTAAGTATTGATCCATACATATTTATTTTATACTTTGGGTTACAATCCACTACTATTTTATTTATTGCTCAAATTGTTCCAGTTTTGGCCATTTGTAGTTCTTTCAGGTGGGCTTTTGTGTCTTTTAACATATTCCTGGCATGTCATCTGGCATTACAAGAGTTCCAGGCTTCTCTTGTATTTTCCCCTCCTCAGACCTTAGAAGAAGCTATTTTCCCAAATATTATCCAAATAAATGTTTCCAAATGTTGCTTCCTCAACATTCATTCCTTTTTCTCTTGGTCACTACCTGATTTTCACTTGAGTATCTACTCCTTTTTGACTCAGCCCGTGTGTTTGTGGATACTTGACTTCACCCCTGACACTAGGAACGGATCTGCATATGCAGCAATGCAATCTCATCACCTCGCCAAGGTGTAGGTTTAGAAGTGATACATAGGCTAAGGAATGGGACAAAAGCACTGCAAAAGATGTTTTCTGGCAATATCTAAGAAATAGTCTCTTGGCCAGGTGTCATGGCTGATGCCTGTAATCCTAGCACTTTGGGAGGCTGAGGCAGGTGGATTGCTTAGCCCAGGAGTTCTAGACTGGCCTGGGCAACATAGCAAGACCTCATCTCTACTGAAAATTAAAAAAAAAATTAGCTGGGTGTGGTGGCATGTGCCTGTAGTCCTAGCTACTGGGGAGGCTAAGGTGGGAGGATCCCTTGAGCCCAGGAGTTTGAGGCTGCAATGAGCTGTGATTGTGCACTGAACTCCATCTTGGGTGACAGAGTGAAACCCCGTTTCTTAAAAAAAAAAAGAATCTCTTTATCTTTCTCATCTTCTGGGTCATTTTGTTTAGATAAGCATCCTGGAAGTTCTGTAGCCATATTAGCAATAGTAACGATAGTAGTCACAGTAGTCATATTGCTACCATTAGTGAAGTTGGCCTTAGGATAAAGCTGATATCATGCAAGGAAAAGCCAAGAAAGACTGAGAAACGGCATTTGCTTTTAGCCACTGAATCAAGTAACTCGGAATCCTGACCTACCACCAGATTTCTAGTACATGAGCAATAAACCCTAAGTGTATGAAAGCTAATTTGAGTTGGATTCTATGTGACTTGCAGTGTAATGCATGCTATCTCGTACAAGAGGTAAGAAAAGAACTCAGGCTAATAGAATAGGTCAAATGCTATATCAGCTTGAAAGAGCTGATGTGAGAAGTAGAGACTAGGAATGTGGCACAGGATAAGAACTGGAGACGTTAAATTAGAATTATGAGAGTTTGGAACACTAGACAGAAGGGGTAGAGCTGGAAGCAATTATCTGAGCTAAGGAGCTGTTTTTGAGGGTTGGAGGAAGAAACTAAGGACATCAACCTCGAGTAGAGCTTCTGGATGTTTGCATTCCACATAGACTTGGCTCTAAAGATTGAGGTCAAAAAAGTAGCTTAACATCACTACCTTTGTCTTTGATTTTTCTCCAGATAAATGCAGACCACCAAATGTGAAGGCTGACTTGCTATTCAAAATGTACTAAGAACCATTTCACACTGTATACATATATCAAGACATCACATTATACCCCATAAATGTATACAATTATAATTTGTCAATAAAAAATGATACTAATAAAAATATTAAGACTTTTGCTTTCTCCCACGATAATTTACTGCTATGGGAATTACTTTCCTATCATAAGTAAATAGACAGTCAAGCAACTATATTCAGAGACTGTACAACAAATAGCATAGGACCATGATCCCTAACAGAAGGGAAACAAATGAGACAAGGATTGTGATGACACCAATTTTCTTTTTTTTTTTTTGAGATGAAGTCTTGCTCTTGTCTCCCAGGCTAGAGTGCAATGGCATGATCTCAGCTCACTGCAACCTCGGCCTCCCGAGTTCAAGCGATTCTCCTGCTTCAGCCTCTTGAGTAGCTGGGATTAAAGGCATGTGCCACCACGCCCGGCTAATTTTTTTTACTTTTAGTAGAGACGGGTTTCACCATGTTGGCCAGGCTGGTCTAGATCTCCTGGCCTCAGGTGATCCACCCACCTCAGCCTCCCAAAGTGCTGGGATTACAGGCGTGAGCCACTGCACCTGGCTGATGACACCAATTGTCTTCCTGGAGGTAGTTTCCACAGCGCAGGGAGGAAAAACTGAAGCTGAGCCTTGTGGTCTTCTTGCATTGAAGTGATAGATCAGGAAAACCTTGGCAGCTAGAATTTGTGGGGCAGAGTTTACAGAAAGGGGAGCTGCAACTAAGAGAGCTCCAGACATTTGCACAGGGCTCTCCTCAGGTCTTTGACGAGTATGAATAGGTGCATGTATGACAGGAAACTTCCTGAGGCTAGGGAAGAGGAATCAGAAAGCAATAGGCCAAACAATTGGGTTAGTTCACAAAAGGCTGAGAATAGTTTATGTTCTACTAGTCTGAGTGAAGACAACTCCTAATACACATGGTCGACTCCTCAGAAGTGTCATGACTTAACATTCAGACTAAATTAGTTTTACAGTCAAGGCTTATCTGAATCATCTGTAACAGAGCATAAAAGACAATCTCAGGGCTGGGCACAGTGGCTCATGCCTGTAATCCCAGCACTTTGGGAGGCTGAAGCAGACGGATCACCTGAGGTCAGGAGTTCGAGACCAGCCTGGCCAACATGGTGAAACCCTGTCTCTACTAAAAATACAAAAATTAGCTGGGCATGGTGGCACATGCCTGTAATCCCAGCTACTCAGGAGGCTGAAGCAGGAGAATTGCTTGAACCCAGGTGGCGGAGGTTGCAGTGAGCTGAGATTCCAGCCTGGGTGACAGAGTGAGACTGTCTCAAAAAAAAAAAAAAAAAAAAAAAAAAGGAAAGCCTCAAAAGGATTATCGTTAATTAACTGTGTCCCTGAAAAAAAACTAACACTTTTTAAAGGTAAACAACAGAATCTAGCCCTCTACAAAATTGTACATATTAAAACTTTAAAAAATCACAATGTCTGACATTGAATGATAATTTATTAGGTATAGAAATAGGCAGAAAAAAGGATCCATAAATAGGAGAAAAATCAACTGATGGGGATGTATCCAGAAATGGTGAAAATGGTAGATAAGGACCAGAAGTAGCTATTATAAATCCTACAAATATACTCAAGGATATATGATGAAGAGAGACACTGAAGATATAGAAAGACCTAAATGAAATTTCTACACATGAAAAATACAATGTTGGAAATAACAAAATATATTGACTGAACTTCTGCTTAGGATGTAGAGATGAACATGCCTAACCATGCCTAACTATGAGCAGAAAACAGAACAATTTCTAAGTCATAACTTTTCTTGAGTCCATCAAAGAACTGACATTATAAAGCAAGAGTTAAAAGCCCTTCTGAGGAGAGGTGGGACACAGAAATTGGTCTACATTTGGCAGAGCTTGAGAGGAAAAGGATTTTTGGCTGTCAAAAAAGTTCCCCCCGCCAAAAAAAAAGCAGGTAAAACAACAGCTAAAATTTTACTAATTTTTTAAAGGCTGACTGAGCTAACAATTTGAAATGATAGGGAGTTCCAGATGCAAGAGGGGATCACATTTACCTGTGAACTCTTTTTCACAAGCCTCCTTTTGGTATCCTGGGAAAGATTAGAGTCAGGATAGGACACTGGTTGTTTTTCATTAATTTTTTCCATCAAATTGGGAAGTTTTGGGCCATTATTTCTTTTTGTTGTTGTTGTTGTTGTTTGTTTGTTGGGGCCATTATTTCTTTAATATTCTTGCTGCTTGCCCTGTAAAACGGTGGATCTTTGCCTGGGCCTGGAGGGAGGGTGGGAGGATTTCTTGCTCCTCTCCCAGCAGCTGGAGGCTTTTTGCTTTGTGTGAGAGGAGGGAGCAGGGAACAGGCACCAGCCAATGGCTTGAGAGGAAGGAGGTGAAGCTAGGATCCCCCAGGTTTCCTCAAGCTAGTGCTCTGAGTGGAAAACAAAGGGAACTTGAATTCTGCAAAACACCTAGACATAAGGGGAAAAGGGCAGATTTTTTTTTAAGTGAGTGTTTTATTGAGATATAATTTAACTAGCCCAAAATTCATCCTTTTAAAGGGTAGAATTCAGTGGGTTTTAGTATAGCCACAGAGTTCTGCAACCTTCACCACTATAAGTTCCAGAACATTTTCATCACCCCTCAAAAAGCCCTGTACCCCTTAGCCAACACCCTTCCCATTTCCCCACCTTCCCCAACCCTAGGCAACCATTAATTTACTTTCTCTCTGTATAAATTTACCTATTGTGAACCTTTCATAGGAATGGAATCATACAAAAATGCAGTTGTGACTGGTGTTCACAAAAAGAGTCAAACTCTGTAAAATATTTTAAGAGACTTATTCTGAGCTAAATATGAGTGACCATGGCCCGTGACATAAACCTCAGGGGGTCCTGAGAACATGTGCCCAAAGTGGTCAGAGTACAGATTGGTTTTATATATTTTAGGGAGGCATGAGACATCAATCAAATACATTTAAGAAATACATTGGTTTGGTTCAGAAAGGTGGGACAACAAAAGTGGGGGCTTCCAGACTATAGGTAAATTTAAACATTTTCTGGTTGACAATTGGCTGAGTTTATCTGAAGACCTGGGATCAATGGAAAGGAAATGTTCAGCTTAAGATAAAGGATGTGGAGACCAAGTTTTATTGTACAGGGGAATCTCTCAGATAGCCGACTTCAGAGAGAGAGAGCAGGTTATGAAATGTTTTTTATCAGACCTAAAAGGGTGCCTGGTACTTAGTTGATTATCTCCTGGATCTGGAAAGAAAGGAAGGGAAACACATTCTCTGTAGAATGTGGGTTTTTCCCACAAAAGACTTTGCAGGGCAATTCAAGGTATGTCAAGGAAATATATTTGGGGTTAAATATTTTTTTCCTTGTCTCATGATGTTATGCCAGAGTCAGATTGAAAAGTAAGTCACAATATATAGGGTTAAATAAAACCCATCTGATGAGAATTTATGGTTTGTAGGGCATGACTCCCTAGACCCCTTAGATAGGAATTTGGGCAAGATCAAAAATTAGAGCTTAGTCCTCACTGGCTTCTTTCACTTATTTAGCATAATGTTTTCAAGGATCATCCATGTCGAAGTATGTATGGATACTTCCTTTCTTTTTATTGGTGAATAATATTTCACTGGTGTGTATGTTGACAGAGCAGGAGCATTGCCATCTTGGACAAGCACCGCCATTCTAAAGTTCCCCTTGATCAAAAACCACCTAAATCCAAAGGGCATCAGCCTAATGGGTAAGGTCAGCATGACTGTAAACCACAAATGACATCTCCTACCAGAAACATTCCAACCTAAGATAAACCCCTCCCCGACCAGAGACATGCAGTCCTGAGATAACTTCCCCTCCAGCTGGAGGGATGTCAGCCCCAAGATTACTTCCCCTCCAACCAGAGACATTCCAACTCTGCAATAGGCTTCTCCCCTGCACAGAAACATTCCAAGCCTGTGATAAGGTCTCTCAACCTAAAACCAATAAATACTCTTAGTCTGTAAGAGGGAGTACTCCTGACCGAAATCAGCCAGAAGACCCTCTCAGGTCTTATACAGGTTTATAAGTATCCCAAATAAACCTGTCTTTGACAGTTGAACCACTTTTTTGTGTGTTTGTTTCCTTTTTCTTTAACTCTTACAGATATATCACAGTTTTTTAAACCGGTTCATTAATTAAGGAACATTTTGATTATTTCTATTTTTGGCTTTTATTAATACTGTTGCTATGAACATTTATGCACTCTTTTTTTTTTTGAGACTGAGTCTTACTCTGTCACCCAGGCTGGAGTGATCTTGGCTCACTACAACCTCCACTTTCTGGACTCAAGCCATCCTCCCACCTCAGCCCCCCAAGTAGCTGGGACTACAGGCCTATGCCACAAGGTCTGGCTAATTTTTGTATTTTTTTTGTAGAGACAGGATTTTACCATGTTGCCCAGGCTGGTCTTGAACTCCTGAGCTCAAGTGAGCCACTAGCCTTGGCCTCCCAAAGTGCTGGGATTACAGGTGTGAACCACCACACCTGGCCTATGTACATGTTTTTGTATAGACTATGTTTTGTTTTCTGTTGGGTATATACATTGGAGTGTAATTTATCAGTCTTGTGATAATCTTATGTTTAACATTTTGAAGAAATGCCAAACTGTTTTCCAGAGTGCCTGCGCTGACTTTTAGAATAGTGGAATAAAGACATCTGAATATTCACTTTTCCATAAAAGCAATGACTACACTGGCAAATATTGCCAAAATAAACTTTTTCAGAACTCTAGAAATTAACCAAATGTTTGCAACAATTTGAGGGGTGTTCACTGAAAAAAAAGGGGGGCTCCTAAATCTTGGTAAGAAGAGCGAGTTTTGTGGCATTTGTCCTATTCCCATCCCCCTCTTGCCAGCTCCATGGTAACCTTGCAAACCAGAAGCTTCGTAGTCTCAGTATTTGTAAAAACCAGTAGCCTAGCAGCCACTGGAGGGAATAGACCAGGTTTGGAGCGCCAGGGCTAAAAGCTCTATCCTTAGTGAATTGTCGCTATTTGACCTGTCTGGAAGATTTCTGAAAAATTACAAACCGTTCACAGGGCTTGAAATTTGACTTCAGGGCTCACTTCGCAGGAAAAGACCTATCTCCAGTGTGTTTTCAAAAACTATCAGGATACTTGCTTAACATTGTAATTGCCCAAAGTGATGATACCAATTGGGACAAACCAGAGGCTTTTACCACTGAGTAAGCTCCCAGGTGTTAGCAGGGAAAGTTATCTCATTCAGGGACTAGGCACTTTACATATATTACCCTGTTTAACGTTTAACTTTGAGGTGCATGTGTCTCAGAAATATTAAAAGTTGAGAGTTAAACCATCAAATGCTAAGAG